>NC_085091.1:3479022-3489022 GCF_963422355.1 Corticium candelabrum | reverse complement strand
AATCACAGAGTGACGTCAACGTAACGTGAAGTGTCAATTTTTTACATCCATTGAGGAAGACAAACAACTAGTCAAAATGATCAATTTATAATTAGTAACAGTTGTTCCCTGTGTGTAGGGGTGGTGCAACGGACTCACTTTAAGTGAGCATAGTTTCCATACAAACATCACAAGTGATAACGTCAGATGACGTAAACTATTTTATGTTTACCTTCTGCAAAGAATGATTCGAATTTATCAATTCCTAAGCGATTCCCCCAGGGGAGGCGAACGGACGTGTACGTACGTTCGGACACTCAGTGTTCTCTTTGGACGCATAATTTAGAGAAAACTCGTTCGTTCGTCTTACAGAGGCAACTTTGTTTCCGGTTATGATCACGACGTCTTAACGCACGTTACTCCATCACTTTGCTTGCTACTGTACTTGCTATGTAGGTAAGTTCAGAGTCAGGATGGCCAAACATTTATATGCTCTGATGTATTAGGGGCATAGCCCTGTCGTTCCCACAGTTCCTATACAGTACGCCTACGGGACCAAATAATACTGGACCTAACGTTGCTAGTCCCCTGGAATTTTACAGTAGACAGTAAATTGAAATTCGTGTGCAATCTCTAGTGTTGTGTTGTTTCACGTTATTGTTTGTGTCTAGGTGTCTCTCTCAAGCAACACAGTGAACGAGAATGTCGCTGTGGGAACAGTTGTCGGCACCCTAGCGACGTCTGATCCCAATCCGACAGACAGCCATGTCTACGCACTGCTGGTCGACGCTGGCAGCAAATTCACGCTTCGTGGCAACATACTCAAGATTTCCTTTTCGCCAGATTACGAAACACAGCCTCACCTGTAAGCCGAATCAAACACACTAAATCACGTGATCACTGACTTAAAAGTTTCCAGATTAATTAAGTTAATTAAATAATCAATAAATAAATTAATTGATACTTAATCCATTTTGTATAATTACATAATTGCAATGCTTAGGTATTCTATTAAGGTGCGGAGTACTGACAAAGGAGGTCTGTATCATAATGAGACATTTACTGTTTCTGTCAACAATTTGAATGAAGCTCCAGAAAAAGTCACGGTATACTTTGACATTTGTAGATATTTTATTTCTAAATTACAGAAGTGTTTTGTCTGCAAGTTATCAAAGTCAAGTGTTAATGAAAATGTTGCCAAAGGCACCTTCATCGGATCACTGACAACCGTTGATCCAGAATCATCTCAAACACACACGTACAAACTGATGGATTCTGCTGGTGGTCGTTTTGTTCTTAGTGGTAGAGATGTTAAGGTGTGTTTTGTTAGTTAATTGTTGTATTTTTAATTAATTATTATATGTGCTATCTATTAAAAGCTGATGACTATTTTACTTGTGTTATCTGTAGGTCGCTGTTACTAATTCTCGATGTTTGGCTGAGGGTGGTAGGCAATGTTTGCTAAACTATGAAGCAAGCAGCAGTCATAACATTGTTGTTCGAAGCACGGATAATGGAAAACCTCAATTATACAAAGACTTTACTCTTACTATAACTGTTGGTGATGTCAACGATCAGCCTCGAAATCTTTACCTTTCAGGATACACGTTACAGGAAGACAAACCAGCTGGCACCGTCATTGGTAAATTGTCATCTACAGATGAGGATTGGGGGCAGACATTGACGTACACACTTACTGATAATGCTACAGGCCGATTTGCGATAAGTAAAACCAATCAAGTGGTTCGTAAGACATCATCCGGTATTGACTATGAGACAACAAGCAGTTACAAAATTACTGTTGTTGTTACAGACAGTGGAAAGCCACCATTGAAGGTTTTTTGTGTTTGGTTGATGTTATACGGTACTTGCTCATGTCTAAACTATTCTTAGCTCTCCAAGGTGTTCACAATAGAGGTATTGAATGTGAATGAGGCACCTGTTTCTATTGACTTTACGTCAGTTGGTGGTCAATTGTCATTTTCTGACAACAAGCCTCGTGTCAAAGAGAATTCCATCAAGGGCACAGTTGTAGGCACACTGGAAGCTCACGATGCTGATGCCACTCAAACGCTCACGTTCAAACTTGATGATACTGCTGGTGGTCGATTTTCTGTAGATGCAAAGAAAGTAACTTGCACTACCGGTACAAAAGTGGTGAGCATGTATTATTGATTTGGTGATTATCAGTCAATCATGATTTTATGTTGTGTAGAATGCTCATACAAAATGCACAGTTGTTGTCATTGTTGCCGGCACACTAAATCACGAACAGGATGCTTTACATACTATCGTGATTCGAGTGACTGACCAGCATGGCCTATTTCAGACCAGCAAGATACCAGTGACAGTCGTAGATGTCAATGATCGGCCCAGGGTACGTGTGTACTTTTTTGTTTACTGGGAGTTTGTTTTTATTATTGTCACTGTGTTTGTTAGGATATTGTATTTTCTGGGAAACAGCTCTCAATAGAAGAGAACAAGAACAACGCACTAATCGGAGTGTTCAGTTCAACTGATGATGATCCTGCTAATACCCACAAATATTCGTTAGTCAATTCATCTGGTGGACGGTTTGTAATATCAGGCAGCAAGCTGTTGACTGCTACCAATGCTAATCTTAACTACGAGGCGACAGGTCAACTTAGCATTGTTGTACGGTCAACAGACACCGGTACACCTCCTCTCTCTGTTGACAAGGCTTTTACAGTGCAGGTAACGGATGTCAATGAGGCACCTACTCGTGTGTGGCTGTCATCGACGAAAGTGGATGAAAACAGTGGCATGGATACAACAATAGGAAGTCTACAGACAGCTGATCCGGATAGTGAGAGACGAAGACAAATCAAGACTCGTGTTCAGACGCACTCGTATACTCTACTAGACAGTGCACAGGGTCGATTCAAACTTGAAAAGGGAATTTTGAAGGCATGTTATTTATTAGCTATGTTAGTCATAACCAGGTTTGTTGAACAAATTATATACAATTATATAGGTGGCTGTAAGCAACACTAAATGCTTGGCATTTGGAGGCACAGAATGTAAACTGAACTATGAGAAGTCGAAGACTTATCGATTGGTTGTTCGCTCAACCGACAGTGGAGCTCCACCACTGCAAAAGGACTCTGTTGTCACTGTTTTTCTCAATGACGTCAATGACAAGCCTCGCAGTCTGACTATTGACAATTTCAAAGTAAAAGAGAACAGTCCCAAGGGCACTCTTGTTGGGCGTTTGAATGCATCTGATGAAGATAGTGGACAGAAGCTGACGTATACCCTCACTAATAGTGACAACAGCAAATTCTACTTGAAAGACAATCAGTTGTTGAAAGCCTCATCTGCTGATTATGAAACTAAAGCCAAACATTTGGTGACTGTAAAAGTGACAGACAATGGCAAATCTCCTCTTTGGGTAACGTTATAGTTATATTTAGTTTACTAGTTGCCTGAAACTCGTTTCTTGCAGATATCTAAGGAATTTGTAATTGAAGTTTTGAATGTCAATGAACCTCCTGTTTCAATAGTTTTTAAAGATACTAACAGCAAACAGACATTTACCGACAACTTTCCTAAAGTGAATGAGAATGAGGCTGCCGGCACATTAATTGGGACTGTTGAAGGTCATGATGAAGATACGAACCAGAAGTTGACAATGACACTGGATGATGATGGTGGTGGTCGTTTCAGCATATCTAGTGCGTCTGCAGTTGTCTGCAGTTCCACTAGCAAAATTACGGTTAGTCTTAATTTGTGTCATGGGTATTTAGGGAGTATTGCTTGTAACTGTTGAGCATATCATTACCCCTTGCTTGTACATGTCTTCTAAATGATTTGTCTTGCATGTTTACTTTGTTGTTCGATAAACCTTTTTATTGACAGTGCATGTGTACAGTTGTAGATGAACAAATGTTGTGCAAGTAGATTTGACTAAAATTCAGATATATTTATCATTTGGTCAATTAGTTATACTTTTACTCAACATTCTCATGCTAGAGGATTAGATGACTAGTAAACAAAGCCTAATATTTAAGTATTTCTTTGAGCAGTGTCTTTATTGAATGTATTTTTGTTTTTTCTTACTATGGTTGCTTATGATTCTGCTCTTACTTTTTTCTACAGGGAGTCAACACAGTATGCAGTGCTAAGATATACGTGGCTGGTACCTTGAACCATGAAGTTACAAATCGTCACACTATCATTGTACGTGCTACAGACACTGGAGGCCTCTTTGTTGCAACAAAGTTTACTATCTCTGTCCTGGATGTTAATGATCCTCCTCGAGTAAGTAAATTTAGCCATAATAGTTTGTGCAAGATTGCAAGGTTACTGTAATACCTGTTTGTTGTTTTTACTTACTTATTGTTTTCATGTATGTTTATTAATTTATCTTTTCTTCATAGTGTGCATTTTGCAGTTTTGGTAATGCTTGCTGTTGTGCTTACTAGTATGATAATATGTTGGGTGGCAGATTGTTTTTGTGTACGTAGGACATTCAGTTGGCCTCAGGTAATCCACAAGTTCGTGAAAATGACAACAATGGTGTTGTTGGTGAGCTGATTACCACAGACGATGACACAACTCAAACTCACGCGTACAAGTTACTGGATGGTGCAGCTGGTTGCTTTGTCATTGTTGGTCGAGAGGTGAAAGTCTCAGCTAAGGCCATTCTGAACTACGAGACTGCACAGCAGTACACAATACGTGTTATGTCAACAGACAGTGGCACACCTCCTCTCTCAAAAACCAAGTCATTTACCATCAAAATTCTTGACGTTAATGAAAAGCCAACGTCTGTTTACATTAGTAGTGATTTGGTGAGTGCAGAGTATTGCAAAAGAAGTGAAGGAGATTTCATGTTGAGATAATTAATTGTAGGTGAAAGAGAATAGTCCAATCAATACAGTTGTTGGCTCACTTACAACATCAGACCCAGATAATTTACACAAAGCTCGGCAGACATTTTCATACCGGATTGTAGACAGTGCTAATGGTAGATTTAAGGTGGATGGTGATGTAGTGAAGGTACTGCACCCAGCAGATTCTTTTTTCATTTTTGTGTCAATCAGTTTGGTAATATGTTGCTACTTAGGTTAATGTTCCAAACACTCGATGTTTGGCTTTGGGTGGCAACAATTGTGTTCTGAACTTTGAGAACAAAGATCAACATGTGATCACTGTTCGTGCAACTGATAACGGCTCTACACCTTTGTATGTGGATTATCCGATTACCATACACGTTCAGGATGTAAATGATCAACCACGCAGTCTGGACCTCTCACACAATAAAGTGCTAGAGAACATGCCTGCCGGTACTGTTGTCGGTAACTTGTCTTCTACAGATGAAGACAGCAGGCAAACGACAACTTATACTCTGACTGATGATGATAATGGCATGTTCAAGATTTTTAATGATGAGCTGCAGAAAGCCACGTCGGCTAACTATGAAACAATGAAGGCACACTCTGTTGTTGTTATGGCTGTAGATGATGGAAGTCCACCTCTACAGGTTTGGATCACATTTGTACTGTGACTGAAATGTAGGTCATGTGATGCTTTTGTTAGGTTAGTAAACGCTTTACCATAGGAGTCCTGAATGTCAATGAGGCACCCATCAGCATCAGTTTCACAGACACTGATGGACAACTTTCATTCAGTGATAATGTACCTTGTGTGCAAGAGAACTCTCCTAAAGCGACTATTGTTGGGACAATTGAAGCACTTGATTATGATGCAAATGAGACTCTTGTCTTTCGACTCGATGATGATTCTAATGGCATGTTTGCTCTCAGAGATTCTGCAGACCTCTATTGCAAGACATTGCAGAATAATAAGGTAGGAAGTGTCTCTCTCTCTCTCTCTCTCCCTCCCTCCCTCCCTCCCTCCCTCCCTCCCTGTCTCCCTCCCTCCCTCCCTGTCTCTCTCTCTCATACACACACATACACACACATACACACACACACACACCACACACACACACACCTGAAACCTGAACCTGAAATTCCACCATACCCACTATGGGCTTCGGCATCGCAGAAGTTTTCGCCAAGAAGAGCGGTCTATTCTGCGAATAGTAGCAAATACACAGTCAGATGACCGGCTTGCTAGGCTAGCGCATCCTAGTCTCACCACCATCCTCAGCTTGCCAAGGCTGAAGTTAGCATGTATCTCCTCCCCCTGGACAGGGAACTACCGGAAATACAAGGTCCCATGGGGTACCCTCTTGGAGGGTTCAGTGCCTTTTTGATGGAGTGTTTTCAAACGCTGGTCTTCTATATGATCTAAAGATTTTTTGCAAGAAGATCTCCACAGAGATCTGTCTGACGCATAGCTTTCCCAGTTGGATATATCAATACTACAAGATTTCAAATTGGATTTCAATGTGTCTATAAAGCGCAATTTCTGCCCACCTGCTGTGCTAGAACCTTCCTTCAGCTGACCATGAAACACTGCCTTTGGAATTCTAACATCCTTCATTTGAACAAGATGGCCACACCATCCAAGTTGAGCTTGTAGTAGTAGAGCCTCAATTCCAGGCATGTTGCATTTTCTTCAGAACCTCGGTATTGGGTATCATGTTTTGCCATTTTATATTTCCAATTTTGCGAAGACATTGCATGTGAAATTGGTCGAGCTATTTATTGTGTCTTCTATATAATGTCCAAGTCTCACAACCATAAAGTAAAGTGGTGATTACAACAGCTTTGTAAACTTTGACCGTAGTGGCTTTTTATGCATGTTCATTCCAAAAGGTGTGTAGTCAGGTTGCCAAAGGCAGCACCAGCTCTACTCAGACGCATTGAAAAATATCATCATTGACAACAATGCTTTGATACAGAGTACATCCTAAATAAGAAAACTTGTCAACTGATGTCAAAGGAGTGTCAGACACTTTTGCAACAGGAGGTGTGTAAGAAGACCCGGGTTTTGGTTGGTACAAGACTTTGGACTTCTTGACACTTACAGTGAGCCCAAAATGTCGTGCAGTGTTTGAAAAACAATTCATAAACTGAATATCCTCTTTGGTGTGCGCGACAAGGGCACAATCATCTGCAAAAAGCAGGTCTCATATGAGAATGTAACTGACTTTAGTTTTTGCATTGAAACGACGAAGATTAATAATGTTCCAATCAGAGCATGTTTGAAGGTAAACACCTTTATCGCAATTCTTGAAGGCAACATGTAACATAACAGAGAAAAAGATGTTAAATAACAATGGTGCAAGAACGCACCCTTGTTTAACGCCATTTGTGACTGCAAAGGACTTGGAAGAAGCTCCACTGTCAATGATGCTAGCTGACATATCGTCGTGAAATGATCTTATGATATTGACTAGATTACACGGACAGCCTATTTTACCGAGTAGTCTCCATAAGAGATTTCTGTTGACAGAATCAAATGCTTTTGTCAGATCTACAAAAACTATGTAGAAGTCTCTATGATGTTCACGACATTTTTCTTGAAGTTGTCTAGCAGTAAAGATTACGTCGATAGTTCCCCGACCTGAACGAAAACCACACTGAGTCTCTGGCAATGTATTGTCAGAGACATGTTTGGTTAATCTATTCAAAATACTTCGAGCCATGATTTTCCCAGCAGTAGATAGAAGTGAAATGCCACGATGATTGTCACAAATTGAGCGGTCTCCCTTATGTTTGTATAAATGGATTATGGTAGCATCTTTGAAGTCTTTGGGAACCGCTTCATGTTGCCAAATAAGACTTTAGAGTTGAGTTAGTTTTTCTACCAAAATTCTACTACTATGTTTAAATATTTCAGCTGGAAGGCCGTCCAACCCACATTCCTTACCAGATGACATTTGCTGAATTGTATCAGAAACCTCATCTACATGGGGAGACATTGCTAAATGATCTTCACATGCCAGCTGTGGAATGTCATCTAAAACCGTATCTTCAACGACAGAAGGATGATTTAGTACTAGATTGAAGTGATCGGCACAACGCTGAAGAATGTCCTCATGTTTAGTAAGCAGAGTTGAGCCATCGTGAGAGAAAATAGGTGTTGTACTCCTAGACTGTGGACCAAGAACTGATTTTAAACCAGAGTAAAAATTGCTTCATGTCATGTTTGTCGGCTGCTGCTTGTAGATCTTCTGCTTTCTTCATCTGCCAGTTTTCTTTCAGTGAACGTAATTTAGCTTGCACACTCTGACGCAAGCTGTTATAAGCTATTTTGTTAGCAGTCAAAGATTTATCTCTGATCCACCCAAGGTGTGCTTCCCTCATGCTGTCAGGGAGAGACTGAATTGTAGGTTCATTCATGGCAAACCAATTCTGATGTTTGCGTTTGGTATGACCAAAACGTCAGATCCATATTGAAATGTCTTTGTTTCAAATCGGTCCAAAAGCAGCAATGTCAGATGATTCTGTCATACCAGCCAATGAATACTCTATTTGATCTTGAAACTGACATCTACTGTCTTTGACGAACAGTCGTTTAACACACAACTTTTTAGTAGGCATCAAGCATTGCCAATGTTGCTTGGGCTTGTTGACAAGAGATGTGATGCACTTCACAAGCCGATGATCTGACCAACTGCTAGAACTCCTCATCACTCGAGTTTGTCTGACATCACGCAGATCACGTTGTTGCACAATGACGTAGTCCAGGAGATGCCAATGATGTGAACGTGGATGCATCCATGTTGTCTTATATTTGTTTGATTGTTGAAAGATGGTGTTTGTTATAACTAGATTGTACTGAGAAGCAGTGTTCCATTGGAATTTTCCCTTCCTACACCATGAGGACCAATTCTTTACACCATGATGTATAGTCTTGATCAATTCTAGCATAGTTTATCTCTTCTTGGCACTGAGTCAATAACAGTTGTCAATTCTTCATAAAACTCTTCCTTAAAGGCAACTGAAGCTGGTAGAGTCAGTGCATACATGCACTAATGAGAGTGGTGTATCGCCCATGAGGAAGATTTAGACGTAGTAACATTAGACGAGAATTGATACCCTTAGGTAGGAACTCAAGTTTACGTGCAATGCTGGATTTTATTGCAAAACCAACACCTGTTTGTTGAGGTTCACCAACGGGGACACCTGATGAAAAGAAAGTGTAGCCAGCACCAACTTCTTCAAAACTTTGGTGACCAGAAAGATGGGTCTCACTCAGTGCTGCAATATCAATATTACACCGTTTTAGTTCTCTAGCGATAACTGCAGATCGACGCTCAAGATTGACATTATTTTTGTTGTCTCATAATGTTCTTACGTTTCATGTTGCAATCGTCAACTTCAATCGTTCATTTTTCTTTTCTTTTGACCGCAAAATTGAATGCCCGCTGACCGCGGTAAGCCAGCAAGGTTTGTACGGAGTAAGCTTTCTTTAGGGATCTTTTTCTCTCCTCTTCTCCTATTGCAGAAAGCAGTGATATCCCTGAGTAGGGCTGCTCTGACACTCAGGTAGGACATGAACTGTGCTGTTACTCCAATTCAACAACAGAACGGCCATCACACTTGAGCCGCCAATGTGCAGGGTCATAGCTAAAGGCTTCCATTGCCATTCTGCAACTGCCCCCGTCACCATAAAAGAACCTGCACAATAGAATGGATTATAGTGAAATGAGCGTGTGCAGAACTGATTCCACTCTCTCCTCCAGTACTTGCTATATGTTGACAGGTGTACGACTACAACATTCCAAACAACATGTATGGACACAGTAAGCTGGCCAGAAAACTAACCCCAAATTAGTAAACTGCTCTTTAGAGCCAAAGTGACCACAGCTGCATACAGATACTGTGCTGAATTGCTATGAACCAAATCAGACTTTGTAGCAACAGCAGATTAATGTCAGCCGCACTCGCCATGCCCAGTGTCGTCATATAGAATCTGTGACATTTTTATAGAGATGACAGTGCCACCTGTTATCCCATCACTCTCTGATAACATTGCCACCAGATTGTCCGTGACTGCTTATTCGTCAGGCAAGGCCTGCTTTTTCACAGCTAACCCTTATATCTAAGGGTTGTTCCACAATCTGCAACCTGTGGATGCG
>NC_085091.1:3294022-3476522 GCF_963422355.1 Corticium candelabrum | reverse complement strand
CAGGTAGTAATTTTTCATCATTTCTTGGTAATCGTGAAAGTATCTTATTAATTTCCATAGAACTTTACGTACACTTTGTTGACTGCTCAACCCAGTTTCCCGTTTGTGATCAATGGGAATGTGTTGGAGACAGTTCGGAGACTTAACTACGAGGCACAACAGTCGTGGCAACTGACAGTTCACACGACAGACAATGGTGGTCTCTCAATATCAGAAGCGTTTCAGGTAAGTTAACTCACGTTCTTTTGGTTACGGTTAGTTTCTGGTTAATACTAAAATTCAAGAAACCAATTGCTTTAATTTTGGTTAACCCAAAACCAAAGTAATTGTACTAAAACTAAACTAAAACATCCTGGTTTAATTTTTAGTATTAGGCTAATCTATTTTAATTCACGAGGTTAATCATTTTTGACAATTGCACGATATTACTTGACCGTGTGCCGTTTTTTGTGCAAAGACCACGCCTGTCTGGTGCTTTACCCACAACATTTTTTCAACAGCAAGGAGCTCGCAATAGACTATCTGACTACCGTTTAGAGAAAGTTGTTTGACTCGGAACAGGGCCTGTGAATGTGGCCTATATATGTCTGTTTTGTGAATAAATGAATCAAAGTAGAAGTGAACATGTTATGAGTAACATAACCTGTGTCTTGGGCAATGACCATTACAAATAGCTATTCAATTTTATAGCATTTGCCTGTGTGCAATGAACAGTTTGGCATCAAGTGCTTGTTAACACTACACACACACACATGGTCTTTCTTGCTCTCACTGCATTGCAATTATTGCATGTATACCTGCATGGTGCACCTGTTCTCATATTAGTAGTAACTACATGCATGGAGTTTACGCATACAGATATATGTAAAACTATAATTCATAACTAAAACTAAAATTACAGCAAAAAGTTACTAAACTTAAAACTAAAACTGTCTTGAAAAACTAAAAACCAAAACTAAAGTGACATGTAATACCAAAACAACAAGGCTGGTAAGGTTTTTCTTGTTCAGAATACCAATTTTTTGTTTGCAATTTTGATTTTTAGGTAAATGTAACAGACGTCAATGACCCACCTTCAGCCATTAACGTGGCAGGTACAGTGTCCGTACCAGAGAACAGCATGGCAGCCACGTTTGCTGGACAGCTACAGACCATGGACGACGATTACGGACAGAGTCATGTATACAGAATCGAAGCAGTTTCTGCAGGGTTTGACCATCATTTTCTTGTTCCCAAAATGTATTTCGAATGCATTTGTTCTAGGCTCGATATGCAGCGCGTTAGCGCAGACTTGCTGTCCGTTTTCAGTCTCAATGCAGCAAACGGAGAACTGGCAGTTGGCGCAAAGGAATTGTTGGATTATGAAGCAATTTCTGCGTACACGATACAAATTGTTAGCACAGATTCAGGTACACCACCGTACTCATTGTCCGGAACGGTTACAGTCAATGTCTTGGATGTCAACGAGGCACCTAGCAACGTTACTCTGAGTGGAAACGAGGTTTATCTATTGCAGTATGCCAAGCGACGTGGTTAATTAAGTTGTGAACATTTTTTCTGTTGTAGATTGTTGAGGGAAGCATCGTCAATAGTACGGTTGGTCATCTGACTGTCAGTGATCCGGACAACGAGCTGGGATTAATCCAGACACATCGTTGCGTTGTACTCGACTCAGACCATCAGCCATTTAAGGTAGAACAGATGACACATTTGTCCCAACCTAGTGCTGTGTGAGTAAATGTAAACAGCAGAGTGGAGTATAATGGTTAGTCATTGGTCATTGACAGACCAACTGGTGTTCATGGCTGACTACATTTTTGCTTTTGTCGGACATCCCTACATGATTGACCAAGGTGTAATAGTTATTGCATGGATGGTAGGGAATCAATGAGTGACCCAAAAGTCTAGACAACTAACTGAAGCAGCAGGCAAAATCTAATTGTAGATTTAATGATCTCCAGAAGCGTGATGCATCAATGTCAATACTGTAATACTGTGACAGTTTTATTTTGATACCAAGTAAATACAGTAGTGAATATGATGCAAAAAATAAAGAATTGTGAACTACCGTATTCCTTTGAATAGTGGCCGCAGCCTCTATTTCTTAACAAGGTTATGGAAATGTGGCCTCTAAGCGAGGGCGGCCTCTGTTTTTATGTCTCTACTTAACACCATGACACATTGGTACTCAAACGTCACATTTCTTTGAATTGACATAGTTGGCCACTTTTGAAGGTGCCAACTTGGCAGGTTTAGCCGTAAACGCCACAACTATTATGTTATAATTGATAGACGAGTGCATGTAATAGGATGAGATTGATGCAGAAGCATATGGAAGCATGCGATATGGGTGTGGCCAGTAACTTTGCAGATTAGTGCGGCCAAGGGCGGCCTTTATTTTCAACAAGTCTCTTCAGCTGCGGCTTCAAAATGAGGGCGGCCACTATTCAAAGAAATACGGTAAATGTTGACATCGATAATTGCAAGAAAGGATTGTGAAATGAAATAAGATTGGATGCCTAAATTTTATGTCAGGTCAACCTCTTTGGCTAGAGCACGATGTCTGACCAAAATTTTGCCTTATATTCCACTCTGAAAATGTAAACAGTGTAAATGGCATTGTGTATTAGGTTATAGACAACCGCACTCTTGTTGTAAGCCAAGCAACTTTAAATTATGAACAAGAAGAGTTTTACTATCTTGGGGTCAGTGTTAGTCGATGGATATTAAGATATTTTTTGAATCTGTAATATCTGCTAAGGTTCGATGCTATGATGATGGTCATCCTCAAATGTATGTCGAGGCATCGTTTACAATTCAAGTGCTCAATACGAACGAGGCCCCATCTCAGGTTGGTCTAACATCTTACACCATTGATGAAAACAAGGATCCCGGCTTTTTGGTTGGCATAGCAATGAGCATAGATCCAGACAATGAACAGAGTTGGGTACAGAATGTGACTTTTAGGATCGAAGAAGGCGCTCTCGTGCCATTCGCAATGATCAATGACACTGACATTGTGTCAATGATTTCGTTCGATTTTGAGAATCAATCACGGTATGTGTTCCACTTGATGGCAATCGACGACGGCCTACCTCCTCAACACACAAGCCAAAAAATTGAAATACACATTATTGATATTAATGATCAACCCAGATATGTTGGCCTCAACAGTAGCGGTGTGGATGAGAACTCTCCTGACGGTACCGTTGTCGGAAATCTCTACACGATCGATGAAGACCGATTTCAGTCGCATGTTTACAGCATCATCCCACAATATGGAGTCTCAGGTAATCAATTGTGATTGTGACAGACTCTGGTGCGATGCATATGTTGTGTGCAAAGCGCAGATTTGGACAATCCATGGATTGCCTGTACAAACCATGGATCGCCAATACAAACCATGCATACCTAACCCTAACCTATAACCCTAACCCTAAAATTACCCACAAACTAGAAATCGTAGGTTTGTCCATATCCACACTCTGCACATAACATATATAGATGCTCATGAAATGCGAATTCGCTTGTAGGTCTGTTTGCAATTAACGGTGATCAGCTCGTGGTTGCGAGTGGTACCAATTTGGACCATGAGGAGGAGACAACACACTCTATAGTAATCATGACCACTGACAACGGTTCTCCTCAACTGACTTATCAGGTAGGTCATAAATTAATTAAGATTTAACTACCGTATTTCCTCAAATAGTAACCCGTGGTTACTATTTTTAACGAGATCCGAACCACGAGTTACTATGTAAGCAGGGTTACTAATCGAGCATGGGTTACAATTTTTCAATGTTTGCTATCATATGGTTCAAGTTGAAGTAAAGAGCTTAAACAAGTATATGTTATAGACTGCTGGCGAGTGTATAAACGAAATACACCCCGCTCTGCCCACGAGTTGGCACGAGAGCGAAGCCTGATTACTAACGAGTTGGGCAGAGCGGGGTGTATTTTGTTTATACACTTGCCAGAAGGTCTATAACCAGCTTGTAGTACCCAGCTGAGGCGTTGATATATCCTTTAGGCGTGAAATTCAAGTCAGTTGTGTAGCAAAATTTTTAGTGATGACCATGCTTGCCTCAGCCTTACGTAGGCTGAAATCGACTTGGGCATTGAAACAGCAGAATTGCCAGTTATTGATTTTTTGGAATCTAGTAAATTGTTAGACATTGATGTTGTTTCTGATTAGCAGTCTTCTCAATCTCGTTTCCAAGCTCCCATTTCATCCAGTAGTTTTCAGAAGTTTCTTGATTGCGTGTTTCCCTTAACACCATAAATGCTACTGCATGGGCGGTTAGAGTGTTCAACGCATGGAAGAAATGGAGAAACGAGCAGCCAAGGGCGGTACGTGCATGATCTGCAAGTTATGAACAACAGAGAAATGCATTACTGGCTTGCACGGTTTATGCATGAAGTTCAGAGGCAAGGTGGAAAGCCGTATCCACCTTCTACCATGCAGCAGGTTGTAGCTGGTTTACAGCGTTCTGTGCGCGAGCATCATTCTGTTGCTGAACGCTTAGCTAACCATGGTTAATTTTTTCCAGAAGGATGACTTTCAGTTTAGTTTGCTCAGGTCTGCACTTGTATTGTTTGTTCTGGCTGACAGATATGTTTCAGAAATCATGTAGTAGCCTATTTTTATGTACCCAAACAATTGTTATGTTCACACTCTGGTTCACATTTTGATAAACCAGTAGCCCCAGGCAGTTATACCGCCTGATTTATTGACCGGACAATATGTAGCGGAAGTGGGATATGTCACTTATTCTAAGCGAATATTGGACACTGATTGGCGCAGACGAAGGTAGGTTGCTACAAGCAAGTATTAGAGGAACACACTCTTAACGCATGCAAAACTTTCAAGTCACAGTAACCCCTATTCAGTTACTGGTAGTGTACTCAGTGTTCTCACCACAATGTCCGCATCATCATGATCATTGTCTTCATCTGACTGTGGCTCTATTGCCAGACTTGTTCCCTTAATGTTTTGTGTTAGCTTTTGATCTATGACATCCAAGGCATGGGTACTAATCGATCACAAACGGGTTACTATTTTATCAAACTGATTAGATCCACGGGTTACTACTTTATCAAACTGATCAGATCCACGGGTTACTATTTTATCAAACTGATTAGATCCACGGGTTACTACTTTATCAAACTGATCAGATCCACGGGTTACTATTTTTCAAACTGATCAGATCCACGGGCTACTATTCGAGCACGGTTACTATTCGAGGAAATACGGTAAACTAATTTGATAGCAATTACTGAACCGTATACACTATAGCGCGACGTCGTCGTGTTCGTCTTGGATGTGAACGAGCCGCCGTCAAGAATCGTAATGCACAACAGAGACGAGATTGAAGAAAACAGTCCGGCCGGCACGTGGGTCGCCAATCTGAGGGTCGTCGACAAAGACCTCGAGCAGACGCATCACTGCAAGCTGCTCAACGGCTCGCAGTACTTTACTCTCGTCGCCTACAACGACACAGTACAGGAAATACACGTGTCTCCTGATGCGAACATCGACTACGAAACGGAAGGGAACATTTGGATCAACGTCGAGTGCGTCGACTCCGGCTCTCCGCCGCTTGCCGTCGCGCAGTCTCTTGATATTCGAGTGCTCGACGTCAACGACCCGATTACGGCTATCGTGCTGACGGGGTCAATGACGGTGCGCGAAGACGTTCCCGTCGACACGCCGATCTCCGACGTGTCGGTGGTCGACGAAGACGTCGGACAGACGCACACGTACGTCGTGGTCGGCGACATGTCGTTCGGTTTTACGGTCGATAATTCGCGCCGTCGGCTCGTCGTCACTCGTCCGCTCGTGTTGGACTTCGAGAGCCTCGACAATCCGTACGTTAACGTTACCGTTGCGGTAGCCGACGACGGCAACCCGCCGTCGACGTACAATCAGACATTTACCATCACTGTCATTAATATAAATGAACCCCCGGTTATTGTGGTGGACACTCTTGGTGTATACGAGAACGCATCGAGAGGGGACCTGATCGCAGAGTTGAGCTCGAGCAATCCGGAAGAAGATCAGACGATCACTTACCGCATTCTAGACGTCGACGGTTTTGCCAACTTTACTGAGTTTTACATACGCGACGTCGCGTATCTTTACCTGAACGACAGCATCAGCTACGAGTCTCGGTCATCATATTTGTTGGAAATCGAAGCGACGGATAACGGAAACCCTCCGGCGGCGTCGTCGACGTCGATCACCGTCGACGTTCTCCGCACGGATCCGTGCGCCGTCGGCACCGCCGACTGCGACGAAAACGCTCTCTGCCGCCGACTGTCGTCTAGTGTGAGTCGCTGCGAATGTGTCGTCGGATACAGCGGAGACGGCCGGACGTGTAGCAATATCGACGAGTGCGCTGCCGCGCCGCTGGCGTTAGTTGCCGCTTCCGTGTGCAACTACGGCGACTGTACGGACGGGATTGCCAACTACTCGTGCGCTTGCCTGCCTGGATACACCAACTTCGACTGCAGTCGTGAGATCGACGAGTGCGCGTCAAGTCCGTGCATCGGAGGAGAGTGTGTCGACGTCGTGAACGGTTACGCTTGCGTGTGCGATGACGGATACACTGGCGTTGCGTGTGACGTCAACGTCGACGACTGCGCAGCCGTGCTGTGCGGCGGCGGTACTTGTGTGGACGGTATCGCCGACTACAAGTGCGAGTGCCCGGATTATTGGGTTGGTGATCGATGTTCGTTTCCGCTCGACGTGTGCAAGCAACCAGGCGTGTGTCAACAGAAGAACTGCATTCCTAAGTCGGTTAATGCTTTAGTTATTGAGAAGAAAGATGTCGGACAGGATCCATCTGGTCCGCCGGCTGCACTTCAACCCGTCACAATTGCCAATGTGGGTAACAATGGCGGTGACGACGACCATCAAAGCGGTGACACTCCGTATGTGTGCGTGGCAGACGATACCATCGTCACGATTCTGTTTCCTCCCGAAGTGAATGCGAACAGCCCGTCGTTCAAGACGAAATGGGAACGCTATTTGTTGAACGATCTGTATATCAACATACCAACAGACAACGGCGGCCATATTGGGAACTACCATGTTCCCGTCTCTTCCGTCTATATCACAAGCGTTTCTACGCAGTCGGACGGCAGCACGGCCGTTCACTTTGTGGTGATGATCAACAACAAAGCGGTTGGTCCCTATAGTGTGATCGAGGGCTTGAACCAGAATTGTCTTCACTCGACATCATTGGATCACAACGATCTGATTTGCGCTGCTGTGGAAAAGTCCGCAAATGATCCGAATCACCAACCCCCGCCTATTCATTGTCTTGATTGTCTGAACGCGGCACCAGCAGATAGCAGCAAGAATACTAGCTTGATGGATTTCATCTGGCCTGTCGTGTTTTGTGTACTAGTCATTGCTGGGCTTGTAGGTTTGCTGCTTTATTGCCTACACAAAAGAAGGAAGAACTTGAGGCAGATTAGAGCGAAAGACAAAAACGAAGTCTCTAAACAAAATGAACCCTTGTCGGGTGTTTATGTAAACAATTTGTTCGAACTTGACATTGATGATGATGATGTAGGAACACACAGTAAATCAGCATATCAAAGTACAGATGTTGATGTGTTGCAATGATGATGGAGTGATTTTAAATCAGATCTGCCAATCAGGGACCACTATGATAATTCTAATGATCTTTGTTGTTAGGGTACGTACGTGTACCAGTATGTGTGAACTTGTCTATCTTGCGTTGTGCTTTTGTGTATGTTTTGAGTTCTGACTCTTTTGTAAATGTACAATGTCTTGATTTTTGTTCAGAATTTTTATATATCAAATTTTTTGCGTTGATTTACAATTTATTGACATAGCCTGACAGATTTGTGCGTGTTTTCCACGCTCAGCAAACATTATGTGCTTAACTACAGACAAATGTCATGATCATATGGTCATTTTGTGAACTAGCCTATTTCATTGACGAGACGGTCGAGTGGTTGCTTCGGTAGGATTCTAAAGCTACATGGCATTGTTGCAATGCAAGTCGTACATGCTCTCTTTAAGATTACTGGCTACTTCTAATGCCTTTCCTTTCAATCGACTCATACATGAATGGATTCTAATGAGAATCATTCTTGCACTGTGAATGGTAGATTGCTAGCCGCACTTCCTTCCGTATACGTATGCATAACAGCCCTGCAACTTAACTGACACTGAGATTTTAGTGTAGACTAAAATATCTAGTTACTATTAGAGAAGCAGTCGCACCACATACTAAAACTTGCTGAATGGAAGCTACACGCAGGGCCCCTTTAGGGACTCGTGACCCACTACCTCAATACTACAGTACTACGCATGTCACTTGTCTCGTCGTCTAGAACGGACAGCCATTTCTGTAATACTGTTTTTGTCGTCCAACTCCTACTGTTAACGTTGCACTATTGCTGTTCAGCGTGTAACATACTTCGCAACAGCAGTAAAACAGCAGTAGTATAGTACTAGTGTACTAGTACAGCAACAATGAGTACATAAATACAGCTGTCTGTTCTAGACCTCGAAACGAAAGGCGGCGTAGTAGTATGGGTAGTGGGAGGTTTAGCTTACTCACCCTTCCCCAAGAGTAATGAACCTCCAAAGGAGGTGACTGAGCCAAGACCACACTACCTCTACTATTGAGAACTATAACATTCTGAGTGGGTCTGCAGTAGTGTACAGCATGCAGGCTTATATTTTGCAGCAACCACTCTCGATCGACCGCACGCTACAGACCCGGCGCATTGCATACCGCAGTGCGCAATTTCCTAACCAAAGTGATTGCGTTAGCTCCTCTGTATTGCTCGCCTATAATATTGTTTCTGCTGCGTAATAAGATGTAATAAGAGAAGTGACTCACTTGTGTAAATCTGTTTTTTTTCTGTCAGCGCACGGACAAGACAGGAGTTTTTGGTAGGGTACCGCTACAAAACATGCATATAATAGACGTACGGTTGAAAAGAGTGGCAGTCGAACTGGTGGGACCGATCTCACCACCAAGTGACGGCGGTCATCGATATCCTACGTTATTCGATTACGCGACCAGATATCCAGAAGCCATCCCTATCAAGAACATCGATACAAAGACGGTAGCGGAGGCTCTCGTCGACATTCACATCCGATTGGGAATACCGGAGGAAGTACTGAGTGACTTAGGAAGGCAATTCGTTTCAGATTGCTTGAAGGAGGTGTCCAGACTACTTAGGATCAGTCTACTTGCTTCAACGCCTTATCATCTTATGTGTAATGGTCTCGTGGATATATTTAACGGTACAGTTTACTGAAAACGATGCTGAGACGATTGTGTACGGAAAAGCCTAGACAGTGGGATAGATTTGTTAATGCTTTGTTATATATATTTGCGTACCGAGAAGTACCGTAAGAGTCCACTGGCTTTTCGCCATTTTTGAATTGGTCTACGGAAGAACAGTGCGGGGACCGATGTGCATACTTCGTCACCTCTGGACACATGAAGATGATGACACAGAAGTGCGTACTACTTAATTATCATTATGACTTAGAGATTTGAGCGTACCACACAAATAGCAAGAGAAGAACTACAAAAGGCACAACAATATTAGAAACGCCATTATCACTCGAGAGCAAGACAACGACAGTTTAAAAAAGGTGACAAGGTTCTTGTTTTATTACCGACGGATTATTGGAGCTCATTACGTACCTCAGAATGCGAATCGAGACAATCAAAGTGCGCAACATCGCCGCCGCTGATTTTCTTAGTTACTCGCTTGATGACGGTGACTAGGAATTGAAGTTGAATCCCCAATGTTTTAACTTGGAGGGGAGTGGTGTTACGTGTCAGCAAGCATATTTGAAGAAATGGGCGGAGTTTGAGTCGAATGACTGAACACCAGTCTCCGGTAACATGTATATTATAGATACTCATAATTAGGAACTTAGTAGCGTGTATTGTTAGAGTATAGTGGTGTGAGCTATACGCCGGTTCCTCTTCATCGTATTTCTTTTGCTGCTAGCCTGTACTAACCCTAACTCACCTTAATTAAACGAGTCGTGACAGTATACTTTTAACGTCCTCGCAGTCTCTTTCTTGATTTCTCCTCTGCGAACTCAATGGCCTTTCAGCTTGTAAGACACGTCGAATGACCGTTGCTTACGGCGTTTCTCCATTGATGCGACACGTGGCGATCGATTGCTCAACTCTCACGATTTGGTGTTCGCGTGTCTCCAGAAGGCGGTACCCGGATATTTGAGAACCGGCCTGGCAGCCTGGCGCTAAACCGGGCAGGCGGTAATACGGGGTCGGCGCTAAAACGAGGAAATACGGTACTAGTCGTACGGAAAGCTAGGCTAGATAGCAACTTATACAAGTGCCTTGAATCTATGTAGCGTAGGCGTAGCCATATATACTATGACGTTTGCCTTATTACCCGAGTCTCGGATTTTCAGGCTAAGGGTATAGTAATCGTTCAATGACCGACCGACGGTATTTGTACTCGATCAGCACAGATTCAAATGAAGCTGTTCCGACCAATAGACGAGAAGTGGTGTCATTACCGACCAATAGTCGAACGTGAAGTCATCCTGCTACTAGGCAACAACCAGACGTCTAGCTAGAGAAGCGGCACAAAAAACAAGACGCCTAGAAAAGCTGCACAAAGAACGAGACGTTTACATTCTTGTGAACTACAAAACCGGTGGTAAGCTATTTGTTTTGCTCTACATTTGTAATGTGCATGTTTCCCACCAACAAACAGAACCGTGATCACGCGCGTTACTTCAACACGTAAGGCGAAGATGGCCAGCCGGCCTAGCGTCGAGGCTCTCCGACTTGTACCATTTGGCTTGTTCCAGCACTTCGAAACAACTATATTTGTAACGTGCATGTTTTCCCCGATTACGACCACTACAAGACGTTTAGAGAAGATGCACAAACAATCAGACGTCTAGAGGTCAAAGCTATACAAACAAACAGACGCCTAGAGAAGCTGCAGAAACAACCAGACGTCTACATTTTTGTGACATGGAAAGTTGGTGGTGATCTGCTTGTTTTGCTTTGTACATTTGTAACGTGCCCACCAACAAACAGAACAATGATTACGCGAGTCACTTCGTCACGTAAGGTGAGGATGGCCAGCGTCGAGGCTACTCGACTTCGGATATTTGGCTTGTTCCAGCACTTCAAAACAACTACATTTGTAACGTGCATGTTTTTCCTCATTACGATAACAACCAGACATCTAGAGGAGCTGCACAAACAAGCAGACGTGTAGATTTTTGTGAGCTGGAAAATCGGTGGCGAGCTGTTTCTTTTGTTGTACGTGAAGGTTTAGTACTTAGAAACAACGCCTAATTTAGCTACATTTGTAACGTTCGTGTTTTCCCACATCTCATTTTGTTTTTGGCTCTGCTGTTACCTATGCCACGCCTAAAACCGCCTATAGTGGTTCCTTACAACCTCAAAAGCTTTACAAACAATCAGATGCCTAGAGAAGTTGCACAAAGAGCCAAACGTCTAGAGAGCAAAGGTTGTAACATTATGCTTATTCCATCAATAGTGTCATCTTCTGAAAGCCCAAAACGTTAATTTGTAGGTGAATGAAATCGTATTTTTTACTGAAAATCAGTGCTGCTTCTTTTGTACTATCTAATAGAAAGCTGGTTTTCGTATCTGCTCTAGACTTTCGCTGTAAGTGGCGGTGGGTGTCGCATATACCATTCTGTCATAGCGTGACTAATTAACTTCAATGTGCATACCAGCCAAGGTTTTGCACTGCTATTGCTTCTTGATCTATTAGCGTAACCGTTCGATACGCGTTGGTTAGCCCTAGACAGTTCGTTCAACATCTACACACTCGTTGCACAGGACGCGTGTTTGTGTGGGTGCACTCGCGAGTACAAGCAGAGAAGAGTAGCGGTGTATGACACGTCAACTAGGCGTTGCAGCGAGGATACCAGAGAACAGGAACAAATAGATAGCTATGGCAAGACGTTGCGAGTAGTATTTGTCCCGTTACAGATGCTACATTACATCATCCGCTAGCTGGATATATTGATGAATTTTAGCAGAAGTGTTAATACGCAATAACTACAGTGAACACTAGATAATCAAACGCAACGTTTGTAGTCAGAATAAAGTTGTTTAGAAATATGACTCGAGTGTACTCTTCCTCTTCACATCAGCTGTCCAGCAATGAAAGCTTCCACCAATTTCATTGGCAACGCTCAAGTCTACTTTGATGCACTGGATACCGAGAGATTCAAACATCTTGTGCATTGGGTATTCTTTGGCTGAAACGACGACACGATTCTCATCCAACATGAGAACGTTCATAGAGATCCAGTGTGATGCCAGCCAGGAATCATCGGCAACCGGTGCAGGAACAGAGACGACTTTCCATCCTGCTTTCTCGAAAATTTCGATCTGATGACATGGTTTCTTGGGATTCGACAACACAATACCTGGACGTATGGCAAGAAGAGTGGCATCGATATGCATGGGATTGAGATCGTCGAATGACACCTCGTGGATGCGGTAGTCGTCAGCAAGATGGCGTCGCAGCCACTCAATGCCAAATTTGTTTGTTACCTACAGATGAAAAAGTTAGTCAAAAGAACAAAGTAACAATTTGCTGAAGCGACAAACATAAAAAAGACAATCTAGATGTCTTTAACTAAACTAGAGAAGGAGAGATCTTCTAGATAGTCCTTTCTATCAATGTGCCAGCAAATGTCTAAAGAGAAAAAGTCTTCGTCCTGGTAACTGTAAGTCTACGATTACTTGTACTATCAATTGGCAAGCTGTTTGCGTATAGAAGTATACACCACGAGGACAGGTGTTTGAACCACGCCCATTTTTAGACCTTGTCTAGTTTCGTAAACCCAGTCTTGCAAACTTAATTAAATGATCACAATAAATTACAGGATGATGATAATGGTGATAACATTTTGTGCAGTCTCGCGTAGACAGCTACGCGAGACTAGGTCACGTCTCGTCTAGATTTAAAGAATAAAGTCTCACGTTAGAAAATGCTGTGGATATGTGCCGTTCTATGGAAGCGACAACATAATATCTCACCTGCATGGCGGCGCCGAGTACCCCAACAAAGGAATGAGATTCGGAAGCTGCATGGGCGCACACGATAAAAGAATCGAAAGCGCGCCGACAAGGCATTATGCTATTATTGCGCGACAAGACACGAGCCACGAGCCTGTCCAGCATGGGGCAAGAGATGTAGTTACTGCAACAAGCTGAATCATGCAGCGGAGGCTTGCAAGAAGGCTGAAAAAGAGGCACGCGGGATTGAAACGCGCAGCAAGAAGGAGACCGCCAACACAGTGACGCCTAGCGAAATCAGCACTAATGAGGAGAAGGAAATAGCCAAAGACCACTTTGCCTACATAATTAGTAGACGTTCTGATACAGTAAACGACAGGGTGTGTCATATCATCTTGGACATACATGGTATAGGGCTAAAAGCCAAAGCTGACACAGGTGCCACATGCAACATCCATCCTCTCCAGGCATATATACAAGGTATTGTGTGAGGATCCCCAGAGCAAACCACTACTCGCTTAACGGCATATGGAGGGACACAACTGACAGTTACAGGGATAAAATCCCTAGAAACAACATTCAAAGGTGTGAATAGAAAGATGGAGTTTATTGTAGTTGCAGAAAATGTGGAGGCCTTGATAAGACTACCCACGTTAAGGAAAATTGGTATCATTCAACAAGCAGAGTCAGTTAACAAAATTCAAGAACTACCAGAAGCAATCAGTCAATTTATCGATGTATTTCAAGGACTCGGACAACTTCCAGGTAAACATACGATTCGACTGCAGAAAAATGCTCAAGCAACCATACAACCGGCTAGACGAGTCCCCTTCAAGTACAGGCAACAACTGAAGGCACAGCTGGAGGAAATGGTAGACGAAAATATCCTTGCCATGGTAACAGAGGCTACAGCATGAGCCAGTCCCACTCTACCGTACTAGTAAATTTAAGCCAGGAACAGACAAGCTAGGCATCTGCATGGATCCGAGTGCTCTACACAACTCGATTCAACAAGAACACTATCAAATCAAGACACCAGAAGAAAAATTTGCAGATTTAGCAGGCTGTGAGTACTTCAGCACACTAGATGCTACCTCCGGTTTTTTTACAAATGGCATTGGAGGAAAAGAGCAGCTTAGAAAGAAGAGAAAAACACAGCAAAACCCAACCTTACAAGCCATATGAACATACATAACAGCAGGTTGGCCCTGTGTGACTGGGTGTTGGCGTTGAAATCACATACTTTACACATGTGTCTCAGTGTTTAATTGCAGACCACCTTGTAGATTTAATTACTATCACACCTTGTAGATTAGTTAAATAGAGGAACTAACCCCTCCGCCCTCGGGCTTCGTGTCATTAACTTAATCATTGATGATCCCTGCAACCATTCTCTAAAGCCTAGTTCACAATATGACGCTGACGTTGACGTTGACGCTGACGATGACGCTGGACGTTGACATTGACGCTGACGCTGATGCTGACGATGACGTTGTACCATTCACAATATTTTCCGTGAGCGTCAGGAGACGTTGGTCAGCACCTGTCTGGATACTCGAGCGTTGAGCGCATGCTAACGCACGTTATTGTAACACCACGTGTGTATCGTAGATGGACGAAGAAATTGTAATTCTTCTATTTCTCATTCGTCGCCGTAGGCGTAGAGCTAGAGAATATCAACAACGGCAAATGTGGGTCAGACCAATCTTTCAACGAAGGCGGCAACAGGGAGAATTTTAGATGTACGCGCCAAAGACACGGATAACTCCGCACGCTGTCGATTAGACCCTCCATGCGAAATCCGGGATTTGATAAGACTGTTCTTTGATTTGTAGAAAGTAATCACGTGTTTTCCGGTTACGTTGGTACACTTCCGGAATCGACGCTAGAGTTGAACTCGAGTCAACTCCAGCGTCAAGAACGCTGGACGAACGCTGGACGAACGCTGCGACGAACGTCGTCGACGTTGACATGTTCACAATACGACGCTCACGCCAGTGTCATCGTCATCGTCAGCGTCATCGTCAGCGTCAACGTCAGCGTCGTATTGTGAACTAGGCTTAACTCTATTACTTAGAACGTAAAGTCCTCACTTGACTTCTCTGAGCGAAGATATCTCGTCCACATCTCATGAAATCGGCTGCATCGAAGCATGGCTCAAACTCTGTTGTCACAAACTTTCCTTTGGCTACTAGAGAACGACGATCTTCGGCTGATGTGCCAACATAATCTTGGTCGTATAGTTGATCAGACATGAACGGTTTCGGAGCTGTCGTCCACTTTGCTCCTCTTTGAAAATATTCTTTCATGAGATTGCGGTAGCCACGGTATTCGAAGAATCGACTTCTCCACGCCATTGGGGATTCGATCAGTTCGTTACCAACGGTCAGAATGATGTCACGAGGCATGGCACTGTGCATGCCCGAGCTACTGAAGTCGGGTGTCGAGTAAACGAAAGACTGATCTTGAACATCCGGTCGCCTGACAGTCACTCCTTCGTGTTCGAGCACCCTACAGAATTCCTCAACCTCTGACTCTGCTTCAGCTCCACGAGGAAACGGTTGTCCAGCATGCTTCTCGTAAAATGACAACTCATCGTCGCAAATTGCCTCTACTTCCAGGCTATACGGCGGTATATACGTACCTTCTGCTCGCCCGACAATAACCTCTTCCAGATGGTCCCATTCGTTGTGACTGTTTACAGGACAGTCATCAGGAGCGGTAGATTGGAGCTTTCGGTTTTGTCTGCCAAACAAATGAGTAAAGAAGCGGCCTGTTGACAAAATACAAAGAGAAGAAGATCTTTGGAATCGAGCAAGCGGAGCAATCGCCATACGTGTCGACTCGAGCGAACGGCGGAGGGGTCTGGGATCATCCCGCCTGTAGTAGAGTAAAGGACTTGGGACTACCCGTAGTACTCATTAGCATACTGATAGAATATGACACTAGAGCGACGCCCCTGTTATCGGACACCATCAATCATCGGACAGCCATGCGAGAAGTAAACGAAGTAAGACTGAGCTTTGCTAGAGGCCACAGTAAGAAGGATTAGTAAAGACTGTGATTCCAGACGTGGGACTTCCAAAGGCTTGAAACGGTTATGCTAGGACGGTAAACGTGATCCTTCTCAGCGACCCCGGTCATCACTACTAGCCCGCACGCTCGTAAATCGATGTAAATAGCACGTAAATCGAATTTACGATCATCGTATTGAAACCGTGAATTACGCCGATGCTACTCGTAAATAGACGTATTTATTCATAAATGGCCACTTTACGTTCATTTACGGTCATTTACGTAGCAATTACGTGTCATTTACGTTGCAATTACGGCGCCTATAAGTAGCAATTACGGCTCATTTACGTAGCAATTACGGCTCATTTACGTAGCAATTACGGCTCATTTACGTTGCAATTACGCGCATATACGTAGCAATTGCCGCTCATTTACGTAGCAATTACGGCGCATTTACGTAGCAATTATGGTTCATTCATGATTGTTTTACGTTTGGTTTACTCTCTGTTTGCGTTGACCTTTTGCTCGAAAGTGACTGCTGTATTTGTTTATCACACTCACATGTTAACTGATATGCATTAACTATAGAGGTCATATTGCAATACAAGATGGTAGGTAACGATAGAGAAAGTCGCAAGCTTTCAAGACGAAACAGAACGAGCAGAAGAATCAGAAATACCAAGCAAATACTCGCGAAACCATAGCGACTGTGAGTTCCTTGAAGTCAAAGCGGCCTAGATTGACTTGCTAATTGGCTACTTCCTCTATTAGCAGCATTCTTTTTGTAAGACCATTCTTTCTTAATGAGTTGAGAACCATGCCAAAGTATTATCAAACCGCCTGTGCAATACATACGCCGTCGTTAACCTAACTATAGAAAATCCGGGAACTTGCGGATTCTCTTGATACCAAGATCTTCACTGTCTGCTGTATTGCGCAGAAGATATTACAGAATTTTAAAGAGCAAGGTCAACGCTAACAGAGAGTATCTAATCTACAAGGTGTCATAGTAATTAAATCTACAAGGTGGTCTGCAATTAATTAAACACTGAGACAAATCCAACTCTGTGACATCTTTGCAAATCTTCATGTGTAAAGTACGTGTTTTCAACGCCAACACTCACCCACACAGATCTTTGGTATGGCGCGCCATGTGTGTCAAAAGTCGTTTCGTCGGCTCATTGATGTCGATTCGTCGGCTCATTGATGTCGATTTGTCGGCTGGTTGATGTCGTTTCGTCGGCTCATTGATGTCGTTTCGTCGGCTCATTGATGTTAGCGGGTGGCCTCAGGGTGCGTGACCATTTCGTCCATCCCATTTTCAACAATTGAATAAATATTGAATTAGAAATTGAAAATAGCCTAGAAGTTGCTTGTAATCTCAATATTCAATTCTATTAAAAATTAAAATTGACTGATTGACAAACTATAATTATCTGCGGATTATAATAAATATTGAAAACATACTTAATATCTAACCAATTTCTATTTCAATGCAATGCAATATTGAAATTGCAAGCACGTTAGTTTAATTTTCAATGTTAAATTCAATAATCAATTTAAATTTAATGTAATTTTAAATTTTATTTTTATTTTTAATTTAAATTTTAAAAATTAAATTTTGAATTTTGAATTTGCATGGCCAATTGGTCCATTCCATTTTTAATTTTTGAGACAAATTAAAAATTGAATGTCAAATTAAAAATTGACTGGCGTTGTTTGCTCTTACCTGCGAATTTTCAACACTTGCTGTGTCCACTGTGGACTCGGGCCCGCCACACGCGGGGAAGTCCCTAAAGGCTGTATAAAGGCTTTCTTATTATAATATAACAGGCACCCTAGTGGATACAACAAGCTACGACGTGTTAATTAAAATGCGTACATCTCTAGACAACAATGTTTACAACAACGTGTAGAGGTGCCTGTACAGGCCTGTAAGAACCTTATCATAACACAAAGTGTTTACCTGTGAATTGTTGATCTGTTGTATCCACTAAGGTTAGTGCCTCTATGGACTTCCCCGCGTGTGGCGGGCCCGCGTCCACAGTGGACACAGCAAGTGTTGAAAATTCGCAGGTAAAAGCAAACAACGCCAGTCAATTTTTAATTTGACATTCAATTTTTAATCAAAATGTACTTTTTAAAATTTAAATTGAAAAAAAAAATAAAATTTAAAATTAAATTAAATTTAAATTGATTATTGAATTTAACATTGAAAATTAAACTAACGTGCTTGCAATTTCAATATTGCATTGAATTGAAATAGAAAATTGTTTAGAAATTAAGTATGTTTTCAATATTTATTATAATCCGCAGATAATTATAGTTTGTCAATCAGTCAATTTTAATTTTTAATAGAATTGAATATTGAGATTACAAGCAACTTCTAGGCTATTTTCAATTTCTAATTCAATATTTATTCAATTGTTGAAAATGGAATGGACGAAATGGTCACGCACCCTGAGGCCACCCGCTGACATCAATGAGCCGACGAAACGACATCAACCAGCCGACGAAACGACATCAACCAGCCGACGAATCGACATCAACCAGCCGACGAAACGACATCAACCAGCCGACGAATCGACATCAACCAGCCGACGAAACGACATCAACCAGCCGACGAAACGACATCAACGAGCCGACGAATCGACATCAATGAGCCGACGAAACGACTTTTGACACACATGGCGCGCCATACTTTGGAACACCTTCATGTTACAAGAGACAGGAACAAGAAAAAATTAAAACTGATCTATTCACCGGATCTACTTTACAAATCCCATATATATTACATCTCTCTCTCTCTCCCTCCCTCCCTCCCTCCCTCCCTCCCTCCCTCCCTCCCTCCCTCCCTCCCTCCCTCCCTCCCTCCCTCCCTCCCTCCCTCCCTCCCTCCCTCTCTCTCTCTCTCTCTCTCTCTCTCTCTCTCTCTATTTCAATATTTTCTAATCATAGTACAACGCGTGAATTTAAAAGTGCTACCTTACAATGTCTATAGTAAACTGTCCATTACAATAGTATTGTTCTTGAACACAGTTCAAGAACTTTGCTACTCTTAACAATCTAACTGAAATTTAGACCAAAACATCTAGAACTAAAACCTATTCTAGAAATAGCATTCGGTTCCTTTTGCTTCTTGCTAATTATTGTATTTACTTTGTTCTCAATAATGCGTACATTTTCTTTCTGGAGACTTGTTTAAATGCGGCGATGCCAAAGATTCTTGAATTGGGCAGAGTTTATTTGTGAACACATATGCGCCATGCGAGATGCCTCAGAAAGAGTGGATTCTGCATTCTGACCCCAACGACCAAACACTTCTATTGCAATAGGTCTGAAAAGGTGTCCTAGATCTTCAGCTTGTTTCGAATATTTAGCTCGTTTTCTGTTTTCTTGTTCGGAAGCGGCAAAAGCCGCTTTGTTGCTGCTTCCTGAAAGGTTTCGCACAGCACAGGGATGAGTAATAGTAATGTCCAGGAGAAGCTTTTTGTCATCTCTGTAGTTATATATAGCAATGTCTGGTCTCTTTTTGTCAGCAAACTGTGATGTAAGTTCTTTTCTGCATCGAAGGTCTACTGCACACAACATTTGGTAAAACTCGTCTAGAATGTGATCATGTCTGAAAATTGGGCCACCTCCGAGTTTACATGTTAGGAAATGATATCCTTCTCCATCGACTTCATGATTACAGCTTGACGTACATCTTGGAATATTGCTAAGTTGTGGAAGAGGGACTCCTAGTCGCATGAGAACTGCTGTCCGAAATTGGGCAGAAGACATCGTGTAATGCTGCGAACTAGGGATCGCATCTAACCATACTTCAGCAACAGGTCCACCACAGCTTATGACTCTCGCTTTTTCTTGTTTACAGCTGCTGTTCTGAAGAAAAGTTTCAAACTGTTTGTTTTTGATGACTGAATGAAGTTTTGATTGTAACTTCTGTGGTATTTCTGGTAGCTTGTCTAATGAAGGAAGTAGTGTTTTAGTTGTTGGACAAATTTTATGTAGATTTTGAAGGGCCAAACTCAAGTCCATGGAAATGGGAGGCGAAGTCTCCAAGGCACCGCAAATCTCTCTCTCTCTCTCTCTCCCTCTCTCTCTCTCTCTCTCCCTCTCTCTCTCTCTCTCCCTCTCTCTCTCTCTCTCTCTCTCTCTCCCTCTCCCTCTCCCTCTCTCTCTCCCTCTCCCTCTCCTCTGTCTCCTCTCTCCCCTCTCTCCTCTCTCCCCTCTCTCCCCCTCTCTCCCCCTCTCTCCTCTCTCCCCTCTCTCCCCCTCTCTCCCCCTCTCTCCTATCTCCCCCTCTTCCCCTCTCTCCCTCTCTCCCCTCCTCACCTCTCTCCCCTCCTCACCTCTCTCCTCTCTCCCCCTCTTGTCTCCTCTCTCCCCTCTCTCCTCTCTCCCCCTCTCTCCTATCTCCCCCTCTCTCCCTCTCTCCTACTCCCCCTCTCTCCCCTCCTCACCTCTCTCCCCCTCTTGTCCCCTCTCTTCCCCCTCTCTTCCCCTCTCCCTCCTTCTCCGTCCCTCTCCGTCCCTCTCCGTCCCTCTCCGTCCCTCTCCGTCCCTCTCCGTCCCTCTCCCTCCTTCTCCCTCCCTCTTCCTCCCTCTCACTCCTCTCCCTCCCTTGACCTCCCTCTCCCTCCTCTCCCTCATCTCCCTCCCTCTACCTCCCTTTCTCTTTCTCTCTCTCTCTCTCTCTCTCTCTCTCTCTCTCTCTCTCTCTTGTACCTTACAAGAAAAATTGCGTATGTAGCTAACGCACGCTAAAGGAAAGAACATCTATCTTCCGCCAGGTGGTGAGGATCTTCTGGGGTTGGCAAAGAAATCGCCAATCACCTTGGGAGAATTTTAATTAAGCCTGAGCACGTTGGACCAGCATGGTAAGTGATCTTGCGCGAGGAGCAAAAAGCAACTCAAGTCCACAGTCCAAGTTCAAGTCAGTCAACAGTGGCGTAGCTCGGTTGCACTAGGGGAGGGGGTTTACAAATCTCGAACAAAAAATAATGTATGTGAGTACACTAGAATATTACACGTACACACACACACACACACACACACACACACACACACACACACACACACACACACACACACACACACACACACACACACACACACTGCTCAATGTCAGTGCACAGGATATAAATTAATAGTCACTAACTCAATGCCAATCATTTTACAGTATTCCTATAAAACTGTTTGCCATTATGTATACACATGACATACTAAGCAGCGGTCTACTTATCTAGTATAACTGAAAATGATCAACTCAATGTCAAACAATTTAAATAAGAAATCTTCAAAGCCGGAAATGGTTAGGTTACATCTGTTCGTCGTTTAAGACGTCACCTTTCAGCAATCTTCTAGGATGCAAACTATAAAACCTCGAAAGTACTTCTTGATAATTTATATCTATAGCATAGTTCGTATGAATTAGGGCCAAAGAACTTAGTCGTTCTTGATTCATTGTTGAACGCAGATAGTTTTTCAGTCCTTTCATATTACTGACAGATCGCTCAGTCTCACGGCTAGTGATAGGGAAGGTTGAGACAAGACGTAACAGTAGGTGTAGTTGGGGATAATTGTCTGAGGTTGTCAATTTCAATGTCTCTTGAAGATTGTCAGGAGGATTAGTAAGTGCAGAAATTGCAGAACACTGGTCCCCAAACTGAGCGGAAGTATCACGCAGGTCTGTCGAGAGATGCCAGACGATCGGAAATAAATTGCTAGCCTGGGGGGGGGGGGTTACGTGCAACCTGTGAACAGTAGTAGCTACGCTCCTGGTCAAAGACTCAGTTGCTCTTTGCAGCGGAGAAAAAAAGGATACACCCCGCGTCCGGGCTCTATTCAGACCTTGGCCCGTATGACTGGCTAGTGCGCTAGCAGACGTTGCGCGATTCAAGTCGTACATGTTCCAAAGCATATCGATGCGTAAGGCTGACATGTTTCCCTGTCTCTCCGTCGCAGGCTACAGGAGAAAACAGCGATCGCAACTCAAATTACAGGGGTGTGTCCACAATTAGGGACACCTAGGTACCCTACTTCAGACAAATCTGAGGTGGCCTACTCTGGTATCTCGTAGCCTCGCCCCAGACCCAGTGTGGATTGCAGCCCCGGATGCGCCATGGCACTGCGTCTGGGGTGAGGCTACGTATCTCCCCGGTCTCCTCATAGCTACATCCGCAGAGACGTAGATCTAGGTAGACTCAAACAGAGCCGTCTACACTCTCCAGACTCACTTGAGCTTGGTAGTGTCTAGTTCTCCAGTCATACCGCTCAAATTGTACGGCTTTGGCGGGTTTGCCATCCGCTTACTCTTAGCGCGCGCGCTATTCTAATTCTAGTGTTGAATGTAATTCTGAGACCAGATATTCGCACTGTTTTGAGCCACTTTTATACTAGGATTCGCTCTTTTCTGTAGCTATGGAATGTCAAAATCAAGACGTAGATTGCAGCGACGGAAAGAGAATCAAGTTGGATTCGTCGCACGACTCTAGGTTTGTTGTGCATCATTGTAACACACTCACTAATCACATCAAACCACGCAACAATCAGGAAATCTGCACTCGCCCGAAAATGTGCCACATCCGGGACCTATTAGTCACAGCGTGTCACAATTCCTTCTTTGCGTCAGAATGGCAGCGTCCGGGCGGCAGTTTTTTGTCGGAGGCAACTGGAAAATGAACGGCAACACGACTAGTATTGACGGCATTATCTCATTCCTAACGGATGGCAGTTTGTCGGGGGATCAGACTGGCACGTGACCATTGCTTGACATTTTTGTGCTCGAAACTGATTTGCTTGATTGATTGTTTGCGTAGAGGTTGTAGTCGCGCCACCGGCTATCTATTTGCAATATGTTCGTCAAAAACTGCTGGCTAGTGTGGCCGTTGCCGCTCAGAATTGTTATAAAGAAGCAAAAGGTGCATTTACGGGGGAGAATAGGTATGTGCAGGAGCAGTCTGTCTGTCTGTCTGTCTGTCTGTTTGTCTGTCTTTCTGTCAAAGAACATTTGTTGCAAACATCAACTTTAATAGAGGTCGGTCTGTCTGCCTGTCTGTCTTTTTCATATCTTTTCATAAATGAATGCTATTACAACCAAAACTATTTAAAATGTTTCAGAGACCCAATAGGGTCAATACACCTCGCAAACTAATGTACGCAAAACTGAGTATGCTAGTTCTTTATGTTTCTAGAACTCCTAGATAGAAGGCGTGATCTGTCTGCTGTTTGTCTGTCTGTCTGTCCGTCTGTCTGTCAAATCTTTATACTTCCTACATATGAACTATTACAAGCTATAGATACGAAAGTCCGTTATATATCAATTAGACCCACACGGGTCTCTAAAAATTATCAACTTAGGTTGCATGCAATTGGACACTATATATGTCACTACTGTCATTCTCTTTGCTTTGTGAGCGGTTCATCTTCTGGATGAGAACCTTTGCGTTGCACCTTTGGAGAGCTACAGCGAATCTTCTTCTCCAGTAGCACTTGAAATTGTGGTCACTGTTACAAAGGTCGATGTTTTTACTTAGTTGAGATAATTGAGACAGGAATGATTGTTCTTGTCTCCCCGAACGACTGAAGTGTTCCATAACTAGAGGCACGAAGTTGAGGCATAATCCACCCGGCAGGACCTTCGACTGATATTTCTCAACTTTCCTCTCTTCCCTTCTTACCGCTGCTGCCCCGTCTTCTCGGGCTGCTCTTGACAAGATATCAGCACACCATGGGTGGGCCAAAGACACATCTAGTTCGACGTCTGTTCTGGTTACTGGATCTATGATCGCTATGTCAGGTTGATCCTCACAATCACAGTACCTTTCTCTGGGCTCTTTTTTGTGGTTTATGTGTAACTGGCTCAAACATTCGGACCAAACACCTACAATGGTATTATGGGTCCAGACAGGACCTCCTCCGGTCTTACATGTCATGAAATGGTATCCCTCAAAATCCAGTCCATTTTGAGGAGTCTACCGGCAATCCCAGTCTAAAAAAGGTCGCCAACTGAAATTCTTTTGGTTTTAGTGCTAACCTTTTTGAGTTCGGAATAGCATCTAGCCATGCTTCCCCCCCCCCCCTCTTCCTTGAATTGACCTCAAACGCGATACTTCTTTTGGACAAGTAGCTGAGTCAATCCTTTCACTGACTTCAGCCCTGAGCAGACTGTCTGTTTGCTTTTGCTGTAATTTTATTTCAGTTGTCAAACTGGATAGGTGGTAGTTGGGATGGATGGCTTGATGTAGTGAATGACTAATGGTGTTGTCTTCCTTGTTGGAAATCAGGCAGTCGACTACAAGACTGGTATCTGGAAAGCGATGTGGCAACTGTGACAGAGAATGAGCCCAAGATGATACAAAGGCAAACGCTGATGTGGATGAGAGCGAAGTCATACCAAAACCTCCATATCTGATAGGCCACGCTACTTGCTGCCACTGGTCTTTACTAAGAGTCTTGCGACCCAATAGACTGCAGAATGTTTGTTTGGTCTGTTCGTCATGTATGGCAGCCACTGTATGTAACATTTGTGGTGGTATCACTCGCCCTAGATGATTCAGCCGGCTCACATGGCAGTATCTTAGTAACAACATTGAACTTTGGACATCGTTTAAGTCAAGTAGCTTGTTGCAGAGGAGGTCACTCTTCTCAGCATTTGAACAGCAAACTTCTGTGACAAACTTGCTGGACTCAAGTGGTATTCCAAGCACATTTACTCCTTTCAATGCAACTGGTACTGAGGTTGATGACACTATGGCTCCACGGACAACTGCTGTTGGGCTATAGATTTCACACTTGTTATTGTCCACTTCCTAACTGATTTCCATAAACATAGTCTTCATTTCTTCAAAGACTGGAAGCACACTCACTGAGGTCTGTCTGTCTGTCCGTCACATATATTTTCATAAATCAGTACTATTACAAGCTCTAGGATGATCTAAACTAAATAACTCTAAAAACTGCACAAACAAAAAGGACCCTTAGGCCCTACACATACAATGATGTAGTAAATTTGCAACTGTAGTGTTCATTCTGTCTGTCTGTCTATCTCTCCGGTTGTCCGTCTTTCTGGCTGTCTGTCCGTCTTTCTGTCTGTCTGTCTGTCTGTCTGTCTGTCTGTCTGTCTGTCTGTCTGTCAAAGAACGTTTGTCTGTCTGTCTGTTTGTCTGTCTGTCAATACATATATTTTCACACATCATCGCTATTACAGTCTAAGACAATTAGAACTAAAATCACAAAGTCTGTCTGTCTGTCTGTCTGTTTGTCTGTCTGTCAAATACATATACTTTAGAACATTTCAATATAATACATTTGATGCTAAGTGATAAATCTCAACATGTTTGTCTGTCTTTCTGTCTGTCTGTCAGTCTATCTGTCAATGGCAGTACATTTTCATAAATCACAGCTGTTACATTGAAACGCAAGCTACTGATTGCTATAGCGTTCTCAAAGTCTACTACATTTTCTAAACATATTTCCAAGGCCCAAAGGACCTGGAAGACTACAGTCTGCATCATAATTATAAGGACACTGCTGTCAAAACACACGGATACTTTTAGATTGTAAGTTATTTCTTAGACAATAAGTGAAATCTTTCAGTTGTGACAGTGCTAGATGTAAACGTAATCGCACTATTCTATACTTTGTTTTTGGTTGAAAATTACGAATTCTGAACGTACTGCGCAGGATCTATATGACATAACACAGGAACAGGCTGTTTTGTTTGTTCTGTTTTGGCTTCTCTTGGAAAGTTGAATTTCACAAATTTACGTCAGTGCAGTTGTAATTTTATTGTATAATTCATAGACGCTTTACTTTTGCACAAGCGAGAGGAAGAGTGGACTCTACTTCAGAACACAGGATTTTAGCGCTTGTTGCTCCAATTTAATTTGGGAGTCTTATCTGACAGTTTTAGGCATTGCGCTAGTAGAAAAGTTATTGCTTAACTTTTCAGTAGAAGAATGATTCTCGGAACATTGCAAGTAACCTCTAAAAGTTAGAGAATGTTACTAATTAGCCACTTCCGGTGTTTCCAAAACAGTCGACCTAGGCACGAAATGTTTCAGCTGCCAAAAACTCTAGAGTAAAAGCCACAAAATTGCATGTTATCTGCTAGTCCTTTTTGAGCTGAATTCATATGGCAAGTTTGTTTCGGTTTGCTCATTTGGTGTGAGTTGCTGTAATGCCAAGAGGAAAACAGCGCAGTCCCATTACCAGAGGAAAGATCGAAGCGCTGCATTCTGTAGGCCATACCATTCGCCAGATTGCAGTGCACGTGGGAAGATCGAAGATAGCAGTTCATCAATGTCTGCAGAGGCTGTCAAACGGTAGCAGCGACTATGCAACACGTCCAGTAGAGAAAGAAAAACAACTGCATGTCAGGACAGGATGCTGAAGTGCCTTGCCATTGAGAACAGGTCAAAAATGTTGAGACAGCTATCCTTTCAGCTGCATCAGGAGGCTGACGTTGCTATTTCCTGCAGTACAGTTAGAAGACGACTGCATGAAAGTGAACTGCATTCTCGGAGGCCACGCAAGAAACCACTGCTGACGGACGAACACCGCCGGCACAGACGAGAATGGGCTGCAACGGATCGTGACTTTGTGACTGTGATGTGGAGACGTGGAGATCTGTCCTTTTAGCGATGAAGCCAAAATTAGCATTGGAACCAACGGAGCGTTGCATGTCTGGCGCCGTAAGGGAGTAGAGTATTTGCTGCAATGCTGTAATTTTACAGTAAAACACTCAGCAAGTGTTATGGTGTGGGGTAGCATGTCATGTTATGGCGTCGGATCTATAGTAAGACTAGAAGACTGTGTAGACGCTCTTGCCTACCAAAGAGTACTCGAGAACCACATGCTTCCTGCTCAACGGTTAATAGGAGAGGAATTTGTTTTTCAGCATGACAATGTGCCCATTCATACCACTCGATTTACCTGGCAACGGTTGCGTGATAACGAAGTCACCGTACTTGACTGGCCTCTGCAATTTCCAGACGCCAACCCAATTGAAAACTTGTAGCATACACTAAAAGTTTCAACAAACAGAAGTCATTCCCAGAATGAAGAAGAACTCTGGCGTTCCGCCCAGGAGGCATGGCAGATGATTCCAGCAGCGCATGTGCAGACAATAGTCGACAGTGCTGCGTGTTGCTTAATCGCAATTAGATTAGCTAAAGGTGGACAAACCAAATATTAAGCATCTAATGAACAGTTCTAATGTTGTGTCATGTCTAGACAATAGCAAAAATGTAGCGAGAAGTCACTTGATGATTTCATCTAGCAGCGGATACGGTTTCAGAGTGTGGTTTACATGTTTTGAATTTTTTAGCAATGATAAACATTAGCTCTGCACTGCTAGTAGGCTCTGGTTAAAGCTCGTAAAGATTCTGTACTTTTCTCACTAGCTGGAAGATGATAAACGCGTGTGTACTGGGTTATGATGCAGTGTCTTTATAATTATGACGCGGACTGTATATTCGACAATCTAACATGCAAGTCCCTCTATTATCCGGTATATAACTCTTGCATTGCACTTCTGCAATTGAATCGATAAGCGTCTCTCTAGTAAGTCTTGAACTGAGAACTATTGTTCTTGCCTTGCTTGTCTGTTGACCTTATTGACAGCTGATGTAAATATTTTTCTGCTTGTTGACCCCAATGTCCAAAATGCTCAAGAAAAAGTGGAACCAATCTTAACAGCCTCTGTACGGGAAGATGTTTCCTACTATATTTCCCAGATTTTGTTTGCTCTCTCCGTGATGCAGCAAAACCCTCTGTTGATGTTGATGCTGATGAGAATATTACTTCACTGCTCCAGGGGTGCACTAAAGAAATATCTAAATCTGTCTGCCTGTCTGTCTGTCTGCCTGTCTGTCTGTCTGTCTGTCATTCTGTTTGTCTGTCTGTCTGTCTGTCTGTCTGTCTATGTATCTGTCAATACTTGTACTGTAGAAAAGTACTACTACTAATTTTTCGAAATTCTTTAGCAATCTATTTCTGAGCACTAATTTTTGACTCACTTTAAGGCTATAGTAGCTAGTTAATGTTTAATTTAATTACTGATATTATTTGCTCACTCTACATACAGAAGGACAAAAGTTGAAGGTCATAAAAGATACGCTTTGGTGTGCTGTCAGTGCTCTGATTGCTTCCTTGATGTTTCTGCATGGCACTGCTATTAGGAATACATTGTCAATGCTTTTAAACAAGGTCTCAGATAAGATTTCTTTCAAGAGCATAAATGTCTTTGCGATAGTCCAGGGTTTCCCCTTGGTATCTTGGAACCGGTCTGGTTTAAAAATGGAAAATAGGTGTGGTCGCTTTTATGAGACGTGATTGCTACATGCTAATCCTTGACACCTTGTGAGCAACAAATCTTGTACATACTACTCCTAGGGTTGGTCTTTGTAGTGATTTACGCTGATGATGTAAACAAACTGACTGGTGTGATTACTTCAAGCATTTGCGGGCATCCTTGAGTCACGTGACTATTTGATATTAATAAAAAGCTGGGTCATTTTTGGGGCCAAAATCTTGCCAGTGCTTGTAGCCCACATAGGCTCGTATGTTTTAGGAATTTGTAGAAACAACTATCCACAATAACAAGCTTACGTAAAATGAAATCAGTGTGAGAGGGAGACACTGGGCTTGGTGGAGCCACTTTATATTCTGCACCCTGTGAACACATGCAGTAGTCACAGTTACTAGCAGTATTAGTGATTATGCCAATATCGACTGTTACAGACTGTTTGCTAATTAGCTACAGGCAGCCAAACAGTTCGTTCCACGTTATCTTTGCATCACCAGTCCCCTCGATGGTTTAGCAACTTTTCGTTCATTCTCATTGACCACTGAAAATTGTAGTCAGTTTCCAGTCAGTCATGTAAGTTGTGTGACTTGTAGATGGACGCTGATGCTGCTGTTCATCTGTCAATAGGTCTAGTTTTCCTTTATCAACATGTGCCACCATTGATGAATGTGAGCATGCATACTACTACTATAGTGGCTTATACTGACCCTTTTCCCACTAATCATATTAATGGCATGCTGTTTTATTAGTAAATTTAGCAGATTGAAATTTCTGCTGAACCTTAGTTATAATGAATGAAATGCCATAAATTGAGGTAATACGCATATCATTTGGTTCTATGACTGTTGTTTTGGTTTGTATGAATGTACATGTGTTTGTGCATTAATGTTATTATAAGTTTCAATGCTAACTGGCTCTGAATCAACTAGCGCTGAAATGATTAAAGATGTTGGGTGTGAATGGGTCATCCTAGGCCATTCAGAACGCCGCCACAAATTTGGAGAAACTGATGAGGTGTTTCAATCAACACAACATACTATTTACTCATTCTCTGTGTGACGATATCCTGTGATGTACTTAATATAGTTGATTGGTGAGAAAATTGCTCATGCTTTGAAAGCTGGTTTGAAAGTGATCGCCTGCATTGGTGAATTACTGTCTGAACGAGAGAATGGGAAAACAACTGAAGTCGTCTTCAAACAGTCCAAAGCAATTGCAGGCATGGTGTCTTTTAGTTTTATGTTAGGAGGCAGATGCTGTTAAGATGTTTGTGCTTAGAAAATGTGTCGGATTGGAACGACGTTGTAATTGCATATGAGCCTGTGTGGGCTATAGGCACTGGCAAAACTGCAACTCCTGATCAGGTACATACAATATGGCATGATGTCTAGTTGAAAGTGTAACAATATTTACAACCCTTGTAGCACAGCAGAGCGATGTTGTAATCTTTGAGGGGAGTGTCTGTCTGTCAGTCTGTGTGCCTTTCTGTCTGTGTGTCTGTCCGTGTGTCTGTCTGACTGTTTGTCTATCTGTCTGTCTGTCTGTTTGTCCAACACATATGTTTGAAACATGAATCTAGCAATTTACAATATGTAGCTACGAGTTCAACTATACAGAATCACCTAGAGACTAAAGAGAACAACTTTAGAACTAAAACTACATTTTATAGCTACCAAAGATCCCAATGAGGGTTCTAGTTACTACAACACATTAATTATTGGGGATGAATGCAGTTTCTTTTCTGTGAACTCTAGCTGGAACCCAAAGATGACATCTTGCTTTGGATTACTCTAGTATAGTATCGTTGTAACTAAATGCTGAATTTTTCACCAGTAATCCATAAATTGTGCTGAGTTGCGTTGACCATTTTTGTCAAAGGATTGAGACCCGAGAGAACGGAGTTATTGGTCTCCAGGCTTCTTCATCACTCCATCTATCGAACTGTTTGATGACTAGAGGCTAGAAAATTATTTGGTTGCCAGTTGGTAGCCTTTTGTCTTGATACTTGATTGTTTTCTTTTCCTCCCTTCGCTTCGAAGCTAGACCATCTTTTTTTGAAGATGAAGGAAACACCTCTGAGCTTCAGGGATAGGCAAGGGAGATGTCTAGGTCAATGCTCTTACTAAAGATGTATCAAGCATTACAATGTCTGGTCTGTCATCCGAGTTTGAGTAGCGATGTCTTGGCTCTCTCCTGTCTGGTAAGTTTGTGGAGTTCACTGAGAAAATCAGCTGAAACATTTGCAATAGATTCATGACTCCAAACTGGGCCACCACCGACCTTGCATGTTAAAAGGTGATACCCGCTGTGTCATCAAGAACTGCTCCACACTGACATGATCTCAACCAGTCTAAAGAACAGACTTGCAAGCCCGACCTCAGATATGACGCCAAGCGATAAACTCAAGAATCAAGTGCTAAGCACATCAAGGTTGGAACAGCATTGACCCAGGCACCTGCACCTTTACCGTGTAAAGAGCGAATTCTGGCAGCATCTCTTGTTGACTTCACCATATCACGAGACAAAGATTCAAACAAATCGTTAGATAATCGCTTCTGTAATTTGCCAGTAGCAGTTAAGTACTCAAACAGTTCATTTGAGGGAATGAGGCTCTTTGATGTCGCACCCGTAGCAGATCCCAAAGATTCTTTCAGAAGCAAGTCTAAATCTGCTCTCAAGTGAGGAAATGCTTGGGTAGTGAACCTATTGCTTCAACCCACGACGCTAAGAAAGCACAAGCTGCTATAGATTTGACAGATGTTAGACCAAAACCACCTAGTCGGACTGGTAATGTGGCTTGTTGTCATGCCAAGTCACGGAGTTGGTGATAAGATAGCAAGGTTCTCGCTAGAGATTTTTGGGAGCATGGCGGTATGGGCCACGACTCATGCAGTCTGCTCTTTACAGTCGGATGTGGACATTGCACTGGAGTCAATCTCAAGTGAGGTACAATTTGCGTTGTAACATACATTCAAGTGCCCTGGCAAGGAAATCAACTTTGATCGCCAGTAAGCTCTACTTTATAGATTGCGCATGTGCAAGTTTCGTAGACGAAACTACAGAACGTCTGTCTAGTCAGGCATTGATTGACGTGGACTGCTGTTGTTGCTTCGCATGAAGCCATGACTAGTTTAGAGTACTGTAGATTCTAGGTGATACTTCCTGGACAAGTGTTTCCACTGGAAGGGCATCCGGCACTAGAATTAAAGGCAGCCCATCTGGGACTGCAATCAACACTTGTGCGTTACATTTGGAACAATGCTATCATCCCGTGTTATTTTGTAAGAGCCTAGATTTGTGGCTATTGTCGCCTTTACTATAAAGTAATATAGTATTGTACCAGTGGTATTGTACGTGTTTCAGTAGTATTAGTATGGAATTCTCAAACAATCCTTAGCTGTAAGACTTTGGACTCTCAGCTATCATTTCTGAGTGTGGCGCAGCACCACACTGCCACGCTGTAGCGAGAACCCTGAGATAGTAATCCAGAGAAAACTAGCGTGACTGTAAATCATGAATTTCTGCTGCAGATGTTAGTAAATTTGGAGGAACAACTGTTTGTCTGTCTGTCTGTCTGTCTGTCTGTCTGTCAAATTTTCATATATTTTTATACATCAAAGCTAATACAGGTGAAACTAAAGTAACAGCTAATGAACAACAAGTGTCACAACTACAATTACAATTACACAAATAACAATTAGCATTAAAAAGCTCCCCTACGGAGCCTACAAACTGAAATTTAGTTTACTGAATTGAAAGTTGAACAACATCTAAACTCTGGTCAGTATTCTGTCCATATGTTACTCTGATCATCTTTCTAGCCAACACCGAGGCATTGCAACGCTGAAGTTGTACTGACAAGCGTCTTCTCCAATGTGTTTTAAAATCTGAGGGATTGTTTCTTCCTTCTTCATCTCTATATAGTTTGGAAAGTTTATTGAGGAACGTTGATGCTTCTTCTCCCCACCCACCAAAGTGCTCGAAAACTAGTGGAATAAGGGTAGGAGTGTACCCTCCAGGCAACTGCTCTTGAGAATATTTGCTATGTTTGATGTCTTCTCTTCTTCTTGCTGCAGCTCCATCCGTAGTTGCTGCATTTCGCAGAATGTCCTGGCTCCAGGGGTGAGCAAGGGCCACATCAAGCTCGACATTTCCCCCACATGTTGAGTCAAACACAACAATGTCTGCTCTATTGTTGGATGTTGTATATCTATCTTTTGGTTCAATTTGATGCTGGCATTGTAGACTGCTCATGCATTCAGACCAGCACAAAACAACAGAATTGTGAGACCAAACTGGGCCTCCACCCATTTTTCATGTTAGTAAATGGTACCCTTCAACATCTAGTGACTTTCCACATTCACATTTAGTGGCCCAAGGTGGTAAAGACAAAGGTAGACCCAATCTGAGAGAAGCCGCCAAGACAAAATTGCCAGATGAAAGTGCAAACTTCTCTGAAGATGGAATGGAATCTAACCATGCTCCTGCTCCTTTACCTCTAATTGAACGCAATCGTGCTGCATCTCGGTTAGAATCAGTTTCAATCAACTGATCTGCTTTCGATTGTACAAATTCTGTTGTTAGACGATGTTGCAACTTTTTTGTGTTAGGCAACAAATCCGACGTGGAAATATCTTTGAGATGGTGTTCTAAAGTTAGCCCAATATCACTCGCATGATTAGATGATGTCACTAGAGAGTTGACTTGATCTTGAAGAACAGGAAAGCGATCAGGCAATAGCTTAAGAGAATGTGCCCAGCTGGCAACAAAAGCAAAGGGTGCCACTTCGTTTAGGGAAGTCATACCAAAACCTCCTAGTCTTACTGGCAACGTTGCTTGCTTCCACATATTCCCACTGATGTCAACATTTCCTAGCAAACAAGAGAAGGTAGATTTTGTTTGCTTGTCGTGGATAGTAGCTGCCTGTGCCAGTGTTTCTGGACACGTTCCTCTTGCTAAGTGATTTAGCCGTGTGGTATGACAGTATCTAAGAAGCAACATGGATGCTTGCACATTATCCAAGTCGACAAGCTGTCTACAAAGATCATTCTCTTTTTCTGCAATAGTGGAACATGCTCGTGCAACATATTCACGTTTCCCAATTGGTGTTCCTAGTATCACAATGCCTTCACTCGAAACAGGTATGGTATATTCAGAAGAGAAGGTGTCTTCTTTGTCGTATGAACGGTATATTTCACATTTTGTTTCCTGTATTTCCAATCCTATTTTGAAAAATTCAGGTTGAAGAGTGGAAAAAGCATCAAGGACATGTTTTGCTGGTCCAACTAAGAAAACAGCATCAAGATAAGCTAGCACTCTTATTGCTTGGAAATTGCTTTGCAAATCAACCAGGGTTTGTTGTATGCCTAAAGAAAACAGAACTGGTCCTAGAGGATCTCCCTGATGGATGCCTTCTTGAGATGACAAAATAACAGGGACGTTGTTCTGTAGGAAGACCAGAGGACCAAACCCAGAATACATTTGCATGACATGATTTGTCAAGATAGGAAAAGATTTCATCACTTGTTGCAGCAAATGGGAGCGGTGGATTGAATTAAAGGCATTTTTAGCATCAGTCTTCAGAACAATCCAGTCATTGTTGGCTTCTAGTAGAAGCTGGATATGGTGTAAAAGAAGATCTGTTCCTCCCTCTGTTGACACTCCATGCTGCAGAGGAGAAAAGAAATTCGAAAATTCACTTTTCATCTGTGCACAAATACATTTTGCAGTAATTCTTCTGAACACTTCTCCAATAGCTATCGGTCGAACGTCTCCTGAGGCTTTGGGCAAAGCAATCAGCCGTGCTGAGGACAACAACCTGGCAATTGAAACAGGGACTGATCCATTGGCAATACAAGAAAAAGCAAAATGCAACTGTTCAGCAGAAACTGTGTCGGAAGCAATAACTTTTAGGTGTTCATATCGCCAACCTGATGGGCCACACCCTGAGCCTCTTGGTGATTTCTTGATGGAATTAAACATATGTTGTTTTGACAAACTGATATGCATAGCAGGCGATGGCATGTCCGGAGATGGCATGTCCGGAATGTCAAACACCCGGATAGGATGCTTCTCAGCAAGCTTGTGAGCTGTATCTGGAGTAGCTGGAGCTAATCCTGAGCTTGTAAGAACACGAGCAGCTCTTGAATGTTCACCACATCAGACCAGACTTAGGGCAGCTCTCTTGGCGTGATCTCTGGAGTTAGCTTTAGCATTCCCTTTCTTTGTGTCTTCTCTACCGCTAGACAGTAAGTCCTCCCATTGGAAGTTACGGAACTGCTTATACATGGATTGCATGACAGATAGTTTTGCTTTTCCGCCCCTTGTAAGCCGTTGTAATATCATACGCGGTATCAGCAGCAGCAATTTCCAGCCTGTTTCATCTGTTGGGTCATTTCTGATCTTTCTGAAGGCTACTGAACAGCAATCCAGGAAGTTAGCTTTCATAGCAGGTTTGGTCTTCTGCACCGTTCTCGCTGGAATCATTTTGAGGATCTCCTCTGATGATGTCTGTCTGTCTGTCTGTCTGTGGGTGTGTTTGTCTGTCTGTCTGTCTGTGGGTGTGTCTGTCTGTCTGTCTGTCTGTGGGTGTGTCTGTCTTTCTGTCTGTAAACATAATATCTCTTGAACAGCTTAACATATCATTACGGTATGAAATTTCAGTATATAGAAATCTTGCTAAAATGAGGTTGAAAGCGGGCACTCAGGGTTGACAAATTGATTAATGAAATAGTGAATCCTAAATTGATGCCTAAGAATCCAACCCAAGAGAGCACACTTTATGGTTGAAAATAGTCTTCAACTCCAGATGATTGCTGGTCAGTCACTAGATATAGACAACAAAGGAAACAACATCTCTCTCTCTCTCTCTCTCTCTCTCTCTCACACACACACACACACACACACACACACCCTTGGAGCCATCCATTCATAGATGATAATGGTGGCCTTTTATACCTCGTTTACACTGGCACGTTTGAACGGGCCAGGTCGGTGCTACCCGGTCCAACGTGCCAGTGTAAACATGACCACGCCAAGTTGGGAGCGGCTGGAAGGGGCTGACTCAGCCCGTTCGATTTGAGTGAGCTGGCTCGGTGCAGCCCAGTCCCGTCGCATAGTGTAAACTTGAGTAGGCTAGATGGCTCGGTCGAATATCGATAAAGCATGGGCAGATGTATTATTCCCGGATATGGCATGGTCTGATGATGAAAGTCTCCATTTGATTTCATTGTGGGAGACGAAAGTCAGTTCATCATCACAAGCAGTAGCGCTGCTCATTTTCTAGACTGATAGCGATTCCAAACAGGACTCTTTTGCACGATACCTGCAGGCTTTTGCGCCACTTCACCCGACACACTAAATTTTTTGGTTTTTAAACAAGAGCACACACAAAGCAACTCCTGGCGTCCATGTTTATACGTATTAAGACACGTGACAGTCATGTGATTATAAAACATGCCTATCTGGCCCGTTTGCAACCTCGCAGTGTAAATGTGTGCTGGCTCGGTCAACAATTCACACCCAGCTGGAATACTCAAACAGGCTGGCCGGTCCTCATTTGTCTTGTCAGTGTAAACGAGATATTAGACAAAATGACAAGATTTCGACATTAATTATAATGGTGATGGTTCCATGGTACACACAACGAAAACAAGAATGGTTTGTTAGATGAATGGTTTGTTAGATCTTCATCACCCCAACTATTCCACAAAGGCAACAAAATGATAATGCTTCTCATGAATTTGGTTTCATTATCAATTGCTGGACTACTGCTTACGTTATCAATTGCTGGACTATTGCATACATGATCTCTTAAGGTTGCCCCAGAGCACATTTGCACTCACATAATTTACTGAGAGACACACCACAAGAGCTAAGTTTAAGATGTCTTGCCTCACACTGTAGTCAACCAAACATGTGTTGGACCAAGTGGCCACAGTCCCCAATAATTTTCTTGCCCGAGGCCATGGTCCCCAATAGTTTTCGATCTTTCCTCACTGCATTACTCCCAAAGGCATGCTATCATGAATATTGTTTGCCCCTCCTACCTTGAAAACTACCTATGCTTTATGTAGACTTAAAGTGGAGGGCACATCACGGTTAAGAGCCGCCCATTGAATGTTCCTGTATTTGACGTCATTTCAATACTCATTGTTGGTCATACTCACTAGGCACAAGAAGTTCATCATCAATTGAGAGATTGGCTGTCTCAGAACGTGTCTCCCGATGTGTCTGCAAAGACGAGGATTATTTACGGCGGTACGTTTGCTCTACTATCCGCACGTGCTCGCGTATATTTCTGACTTGTACTGTACAGTGTACTTGCTCGTTTGTTTGATTTGCAGGATCCGTGACAGCGGCAAACGCCCACGAGTTGGCTTTGCAGCCCGACATCGACGGTTTCCTTGTCGGTGGCGCTTCTCTCAAGCCTGACTTCGTGAAGATTGTACAGGCAAGAAGCTCGTAGCACGAAACAGTAGGACCAAACGTTGCAAGTCACGTGAGTAGGCGTAGTTAGTCACGTGAAGTTCATAATTGCAAGATACATTATCCCGTATATGAATACCATTGCTGTGACTTTCCCATCAAATTGCCTGTCGATTCCGACTCTCTGCGCAAGCGAGAGAATTACTTTCGAGTCGGATAGCGGTCGAACTCGAATGTCGTGTCACGCAAGGTGAGCTGCGGCGCCTAAGCACCGCCCTGTTTGTTGCTCTTCTCAACCGCTCCACTCGCACTCGTAGTTCTTCCTTCGATTACGAGCTAGGCAAGCATCCAACGGCTCTAGAAACTGTGCGCGCGTGTTTCTCTGTCACTTACGCGCTGTTTGCAGTCATTCGTCAGCTGGTTTGTCGCAAAACGCGTCAGTCATCTTTCACTTACGATGTCATATGCCCGACTTCTGCTGAACGCGCGGCTGCATTGAAACTGATTCTCTACTTCCTCGTCGACGCTCTTTCTTTGCACGCACGGTAGCTTAGCGTTGGGTTGGGCCGTCTCTGTCACTGCTAAGCTTCAATCGTCGTCGTTTCCGGTGCTGCAGGCTGTAGAGACCGCAAAGAATCGACGGTTTGTGTGTTGGTGCATGTGGGAGCATGACGTCTAGGCCACCAGTGTGAGCATCTTGATTCTTCACCTTACTGTTTGTTTATCTCTCACGTTGTATTTCGTGTTTTTAGTTCGAATGGATGTGCGGTTTATCATTCCTCATTAGAAGACAGCAGGTCACCAGCAGACAGTGAAGGCAGTGATGACCAGGTGGACGAGGATGCTGCACGTGTAACGTATCTGCTACGTGTGTAGCAAAGTCTGGATAGATTTGTGGCATGTCTGCGCTTAGTATTGTTGCCATGTAGTCTGATGCTCTTGTCCGCGTACGGCTTCTATTATCTGCTTGTTTCCTGTAGTTCTTCGACATGCTAGCGCAGTTACAGGACGACCGACTGGATGATCAGAGGTGTGGACTGCCAGACAAGGTGGCTGATACAAAAATTTCGTTTTGATCACACGTATGTAGCGTACGTCGTTTGTTTAGAGCGAAGGTGAACGCAGCGGGGAGCAGGTGACTTCTAAAATACTTCAGATGTTTATCAGGCGATTGATTATTGTGTTTTTGTTAGACAAGTGTGCCGATGGTGATTCTGCCAGAGAAGGGATATTGGTGTGATGGGTGGACGGACGGTCAGTTGACTGATGTGGACAGTAAGAGGAGAGTGGCTGATCTGAGGAATTCGGATTGGGAGATCAAGAGGGAAGGAGCTCCTATGTATTACAGAATGCATTTCATGAATAAGGTGTGTGGCTTGGTCTCAGCAGGGTGCAGTGGTTTCTGTTGTCTAGCCTAAAACTAACATCTAATATCCAGAAGGGTGGATGGGATTGTCAATTGATTTGCACTTTCATTTTTTGTTGCAGTTTCTGAAATACTGTAGCTTCACAATAGGACATTGACCTGCAATGGTATTTACTTTGTAAGAGTTTGGGGGAGCTATTAATTAAGTAAATGGTGCCTTATTTGTGGCTATTTCGTACTTGCCACTAGAGATCACTTGGATCTGCTTTCTAAGGTATAGTTAGTGTCAGTTTTACTTGAGTTGTTCAGTTGCTTAATTTGTGTGACTTGTGTATTTGTCGCTTGGATCTGTAGGCATGAATTGATTTAGAGGACTGTATATTAATGAATCACTTATTTGTTTACTCATTTCTTTATTTTTTGTGTTTCATTTGTTTGCTTTGGTATTTGTTTATTCATATTGGATAAGTACTGTGGTATCATAGACATGTACAGTATACCATACCTATGGCAAAGAGCCTTGTCCTTTCACCCAATACTTTTTCGGCCAGTTTCGGTCAATACTATTTATTAATTAATTAAACTCTGGCGAAGATCATGGTGTTAAGGGGAACTCCAACGCAAATACAACCTGATCTCAAAGGTAGGCTTTATCATGAAACTTTGTGCTATGCTACTTTCAGGCTAACAGTCACTTTGGTAGTGGAGAAACGCGGGTTATGTACGGACCATATGCCAGGCTGTTACATCATTGGTGCTAACCTCCTACACCAAATGAATTGCCTGCGTAGCTCAGTTATCTTGCCAGTAAACTACTTGAAAACTAAACGGGAATGGTAACTATAGAGGGATGTTGTGTTCTAGGGCCTCAGAAGAGCTCTTTGTAATGAAAGTAGGATGCTAGATGCCGTTTCTTCCCGGCAAACTTGACCCTCTCCTCTCACAGACGATGAGGCTAGCACAATAAAACTCAACGGTAATTAGTGTTACCCTTCGTTCTATTAATCTATGAGGAGAAACATTCAGAGGGTTCAAATATGAGGTTCTCTTGGAGAGATCAAAGCCATTCTGCACCTGTAACACTTCACCCAGCTGCTGTTTAAAAGAGGCGTGTCCGCTTTCTCTAGACTTTTACCCCAAGCGCAATGATGTAGATGGTGTAGCTAGTACCGTAGTACATGAGTTGTTTACACCCTGCACATTGTAGACTCGTGACCATGGCAATCTACAGCCCCTTCGTCATTCCCGGTTACTCAATCCTCTATAGCGGCTCACGAGGCATCTAGAAGCCATGCTGATTGCCAAAGCTGAGCACACCGGACTGCTACCTAAATTTGACGTGGACGTAGGACTAGAGAACAACAAGAAGGGGCATGTCTGCTTAGGTCTCTTGAAGAGAACGTCTACACTTTGTTGACATACTTGAACCTTGTTCGTGTTTTTCCTCGTAGATTAATAGAGCGAAGGCTGACGCTAATTACTGTTGAGTTTTATTGCACTAGCCGCATCTGCTTGTGAGAGGAGAGGGTCAAGTCTGCTGGAAGAAAACGGCCTCTAGCATCCTATTTTTGTTACATAGAGCTTTTCTAAGGCCTTAAAACAAGATCCCTTTATAGTTAGTACGTACCATTTCTGTTTAGTTTCGTGTAGTTTACTGGCAAAATACCTGAGCTATGGAGGCAATTGTAGGCGGAGCTTAGTGCCTATGACATAACAGCCGGACGCATACTCCGTACCTAACTTGCGTTTTCTCTGCTACCAAAGCAACTGTTTGCCTGAAAGTAGCACAGCACAAAGTTTCACGATAAAGCCTACATTTTGAAATCACATATTTTCGTTGGAGTTCTCCTTTAACTGCTTGCAAGGAAGACAATAGGATGGGTGGGCTCTGTTGGACATGTGCACTAGTGCACTTGAGCACTTAGCTTTTATGTAGTAGCTATTGTGTGTAGCATATGTTCACGTGTCCTGGCAAGAAAATCAATTTTGATCGCTAGTAATCTCTTGTTAGTGCTGTTCATTGGTTGCACGTGCACAACAGTCAAAGACGAAAGTACTGCAAACCTGGCTATCTAGGTGTTGATTGACGGGCACAGGTATAGAACGTCAAAGTAGAATTGAGCTGTTGCAGTTTTGCTTACAGGAAAGGTATGGAATATAGCATGTTATAGAAGCCATCTCTGTAATGGCATCTAATTGGACCACTTTCAAATTTACATGTCAGCAACTTATCACCCTCATCCTTCCCACACTGATTAATGCATTTTTGGTATTGCTCAGCTGGGAAAGAACACTTTAAATCGAAAGAATGCTGCACTAATAGAAGTGATCATTGGAAAGAGTGTCTCGAGCCACGATATAGGGTCACCACAGATGCTCAGCCTCACATTGAATACCATGTTGTAAATGAGTTAGCAAAGGAGGAAGGGTGCTTGGTCAGTACAGATGACTTTGGGCAGGTGCATGACCTTGGGCAGTTCCACATTGATTCATATCTTTATTGTTTTTTTATGAATTGTGGTCAGTGGACAAACAACCAGAGCACTAACTATATTATGGTCAATCACTTGTTGGATATACATGAATGACTATATCTTTGGTGTTTCTTGCACAGACTAGCTATGTGTGACTATCAAATAGAGCAAGACCAAGCGAATACCTCAGAAAGTATCTTTTCTGTGACACATTGTACACAACTATTACTTTAATTCAAAGCTAAGAACTGGACCATGTCTGGACTAGGTTTAAGTTGAAGGGTAACTGCAACGTAAAAATCAAAAATTCTTTTATGTTGGAAATTGATAGTTCTAGTTGCATACATGACAGGAAAATAGATTTAGAGTTTTGAGTTAAGTCTGAGATATAGCATGTCAAAGTTGCTTCCGGTTCTTCAACTTCCGGTAATGGGTGTGGTGTAATGTACACATCACAAAGGGGGGACTCCACACTATCATGTGCTTGTCAACAAAGGAATCTGTGGCGAAAGAATGGTTGGGTGTTGTGTGGCTGCAGGATACACCAATTCGTGCAAGTCATACGCAAGCGTGTTTCGATTTCCAAAGATCGCCAAGCTAAAGAAAGAGTGGGAGTCGCAAATAAGGAGGACAATTGCAGACGTTTGTGTCATCTGGGCGACTACTACTGAGTACGACACGTCCTACTGAGTGGACAGGAGTCTGTAGTAACCACTTTTAGCCTGATTGCTTCGAGATATGTACAGCAAGGTCTATTCAAGAACTTGGTCTGGGTGAAGAGCGAAATTGAGGCCACCATTTTCTATCTACTTGCCTCCACACTTCAAGATCGCAGCACTCTGGAACCTTCGCAAAAGAAAAGGCGAGCCTCATTTGAGAAACGGGAAAAATGAGAGTAAGACTCTTGTGCAGGACTTAATGTACTGCAAATGGCTAGGAGAGGTCAGACTCTTGATGACTATAGACTTGCGTCTAGGTGCTTGAACGTCATATGTAGTGGATGCAGTTGTATGCATTACTGTATACTGTACATTGAAGCCAAACCTTGTGTCAACGTAAATTCAATGTGCGAACTTCAACTTATTTTGTTCTCTTTCTTACAGCAATAGTTAGAGTTTTGCATGAACTCACCAGTACACTGTGCCACTATTGCCTTTGGTATTCGACATTATTATCACGTTGTTATTTGAGACAACCTCAAATACGTTTTGACAGCACATGCACTCCTCACTGTTAGGTATCCATCATCTCACAATGACTGCAGCTGCAGCAGATCTGTGATGGTTGTTTACTTCCCCCTCCCACCCCAGATGTGTATCAATTATGTTTGCTACTCCTACTTCTACTTGAGATGGTGACAGGCTATCGGGTAGCTTGTCCTCTTCCTTGTCTGCTTCTAAGGCAGCAGGCGATCTCAGAGCTTCAGGGACACTGTCGTTGAGCTTGAACCTATGTGGTCTAGTCACTAATGGCTCCCAGCAGATCTTCTTCATCCTGCCATTCATGCAATGACGTAACGTTATCATCATGTAAAAAACCTGAGGGCTGCTCTTCAGAAAGATAACTGTTGCTGCCGTCGCCTCTACTTTAGCAGCGTTGCCTTGGCTATGAAGATGTAATCATTTTTATAGGCTGCTGACTATACAAATGCACACGCGTCTCCCCTCTGTGACGTGTACATTACGTCATGCCCATTACCAGAACTTGAAGAACCGGAAGCAACTTTGACTTGCTATTTCTCAGTTAACTGAAAAATCTAAACCTATTTTTCCTATCATGTATGCAACTAGAACTATCGATTTCCAACATAAAAGAATTTTTGATTTTTGCCATTGCATTTACCCTTTAATGAACATTGTATAGCTGTGTTTGTAATGCTGGTGGAGATACATGAATATGTTAGGGTAAGGCCACACCTAAAAGATTCTTTGTTTTGGGCATAGCATAAAGTAGAAAGTCGTAGTTGGTCGGTCAGAAAAGTTATTATTTTCCACATTTTTTTATATTTAAAAATACATACATTAAATGCATTACATGGTGGCCATCGATCATGCACAACACGCGAGCAATGGACTGCACGATGTATACGGTATGTGGTATGCGTATGTACCCTCACTGTCACACACGACCAACTTGGAATACGAGGCCAGCAATCAGATGATCCATGCCGGTGGCTGTACTGCTACATCCATGCAGATGTCGGTTGCTGGGGAAGACACTTCTCCGACACCTTCCACATCAGCATATTGTTTACATGTAGGCTGGAACTTTCTGACAAGTTCTCAATGCCATACCAAACGCTAAATGCAATCCACTATCATCATCGGGCACTGCATCATAGTAAATTCCTGGATCTGATGCTGTCTGCACAGACACCAGACGTCGCATGCACTTGCATCGTCGTCTGATGTTACCATGCAAAGAATGTCTTTTGGCAGAGAGAGGATTCTTTCACCCGCAGTATCTTAGAATTAACCATGGAACATCTGCCATCCAGAACCGTGACAGAAATTGCTATGCAGGCATGGCATGTACATGTTGTGTATACTGTGCAATCCCAGCCTCGTACTTATGGGCACTGCGCGACAGGAATAGTGATAGATGCACATGCTTGATGTTCAAAGACACGTGCCGCAAAATTATTCAACAAAAATTTGAGGCAATCTTTGAAAGGCTGTCGATCGTGTTACTCGAAACAAAGAACTTTTCAGTGTGTGGCCTAAAGCAACTTGTAATCATATGTTATGTGCTCGTGAAGACACATCTGTTATTAGAGAATACATACACTGTAAACTATAGCAATAAGTTTTCGTAAGTAGAGTTCATAAACTGCCACAAACTCTTTCGTAAGAAAGAAAATTCATAAACTTTCCTCATGTGTCTCGAACACTTGCGTGGAAGTGACACCGAGGCTCAATCAACATCCTGGTAGCAGACATACCTTTTTTCGTTCTTGATATGCAAAAGCCAATTCATCAACAGGATGCTACCGTGAGCCGAGAAAGCCGCTTCTGCCCAATACAAACAATGGAGACGATCATTCTGCCCAATACAAACAATGGAGACGATCATTCAGACAGCTTGCTTTATGTCTCGAAATGACTGCCAGAAAAGCTTTCATTTATTCCTGAGCAGCTGATCAAGGATGGTAAATGTGGTTTGGTATTCTGACGAAAATGCCTTACATACATAATCTTCTGGGTTATGAAGGAAGGTGTTGTCATTGTGTTTGACAGTCACTCACGCATACGTTTCCAAACAGGAATGCCTTGGTGGATTTATTTCTATCCCAAACAGTGATGTAAGGCCTGCTATTGCTGCTCGTTACGTTAGTGAGTTTTTGGACATGTTTACATAGTCCAATGAGCAAAGCGGAGTTCACTCTTGTGCACCTAACAGAACGGCTAAAATTACTAAACCCCAAGTTTTGGGCTACAAAAGTGATTTATCTTGGTAAAAATTTTTGCAATTTACAAAATTTATGAAATTAAATAGCTTACGAAAATGTATTTATTTACAGTATTTAGGCTTGAAAACTGATGGTGTTTTAATGTTTGTTGTGTATTGTGAATTGTGTATTCTAGGATCATGAAAACTACTATTGTGAAGATGAAAAGCTAGGACCTGTACTTATGTCACTGCGATGCGAACTAAGTAGCAATCAATTAGGAAACACTACAGAAAGCTGGGAAGAATACAGAGTAATCGTACGGACGTCGTTCGAGACAAAGTGCCAGATTCTGTCGTCGGCAAAATTTGCTTCATCAGATCCGAGAGCCGAAGAGATTGCTAAGGTATCTCACTATACAGTCTTCAATTCTATGAGTCTTGCTGTTGACAAGGTGCGCTGTAGATGGTGTTAGAGCAACCCAGCATTTCGAGAATGCATCCTGCAACATCAGAACAGGTCAGCAGTTGCACATGAAGTTGAGCAATAGTTAGAACACTCACTAGAGCAGACAGCGTGACCGAAAAGTATGTCAATGTGAGGGTGGTTTCTAGTTGAGGGGGCTTTTATTATGCACTTTATTATATGTCACTGTTTCTTGAGTGACATATATTTACATATTTATATTTATATATATTTATACCGTATAAGATGAAATGTTGGCGGGAGTTTATTTTGGCAGTTTTTATTTTGGCGGTTGGACGTCGCTGTTGGATAATTGATGTGGGCGTTGACCCTAGTCTCCACCCACTTGTCACATGGCCCTTATAGGGAGTTTGAAGTTGACAGCTGCATTCCTGGGCATCACATTTTGTGGCTTCATGGTCTCCAACTATTGATGAAGAATTTGCTGCGTAAGGGTGAAGAACAGAACTCACATGATTCCTATGCTGTTGCCATTGTTCCTATGCTGTTGCCATTGTTATCTCCATTATCAACGTTTGATGAACGTAGGTGATGAAGTCAAGATAACGTCATACCTGCATATATATTGGTGGCCAAAATTATTGGCTGATTTTATATTGGCGGTCGCTGGAAAATCCGCCAATCCGCCAAAATAAACTCCCTGCTAATATTTCATGTTATACGGTATTTATATTTCTATCGCATCACCACAGTAATGCAGTTCCAACTGGGGGCATACTAACACAAACACACACACACACACACACACACACACACACACACACACACACACACACACACACACACACACACACATACAGTAACACACAAGACAAACTACCTCCCGTCAACCTTTACAACGACGTTCTTATTGTGAGTCCGCTATACAAATACTTTTGTTGTGATACAACGTAGTGCAGTTGCGTATTTTCTGGTTTTGCTTACTAGAGATGGGTAAGGTTTTGTTATTTGCTTGTAGGCACCTGACATTATTGCTCAGTTTGATGAACACGGAATGCAATCAAAGCACAAGTTTGGCATTGTATTTCAACGTGTCGGGCAAACGACAGAAGAGGAGATGTTTGGTAATGAGAACCATGGAGCCGCAATGGAAGAATTTCTCGACTTGCTGGGTGAACAAGTACAACTGCAAGGATTCAGAGGGTGAGACAAGAATGGTGTTGTGATATGTGCCATGAAACAGGGTTGTGATCTATTAAATCAGTGACGTGCATACAGTTGAATGCAATGGAATGAGTGACTGGATTTGAACTGCAGCCAGTTTACTATCCTTTCTTTGTGTTGTGATAGATATGCAGGTGGATTGGATATAAAGAATGGTACCACAGGAGACATGTCTGTTTACACAACCTTCCAAGATCGGTAACATCTATTGCTTGTATGTAACGTTTGATATTTACTATCATGCGTTGTTTGTGTAGAGAAATTATGTTTCATGTGTCGACTCTGTTGCCGTTTAAAGAGAAAGGCGACAATCAACAACTGGAGAGGAAACGACATATTGGCAATGATATTGTTGCTATCGTCTTTCAAGTAGGCACTCAGTCTTTCTCATTATAGTCATGCTGATAAATAAGCCATAGTACTGTAAACGACATATTTCGTCAGACAAAAGTTTTTGTAATTTTTATCAAAATGAATTTTTGATAAATTAAATACCCAATGAAATTTTTGTGCAAGTTCTACAAGCTGTGCCAGAGTTTGAGGCACACGTTGATGACACTGATATTTTTTGTCACAGAAACGAATCTGTAACAGCCTTGTCCACTACTGCATTTGCTCACTCACAAACATTGGCTTGTTCTTCTGTCTCAGCTTCATTGGGGTTTGGAAGAAAGGGATTCTTTGCTTCCAGTCACCTGCCAGCAAGATGAGGATTGCACAAGCTAAGCCATCTGATCAGTGACCTCGCGTATAGCAAATATATAGTATACTATCATATTATGTATGTTGATGGCAAAATAGTTCCGCCACAGCTCTTATTTCAAGTACTTACTGTAAAGACCTGAGTGGTGCTCAAGTGCCAGATGGACAGAGTACGAGACACCTTTCAGTAATTAAGCAGGTGCCTTCCGCCCACACATCACTAGAATATACATACTAGGGTTCTTGCTAGAGATTTTTGGGAGCGTGGCGGGATGCGCGGGTCGACAACGCATTGCTCTTTACAGTCGGACATGCGCACTGGAGCTGATCTCAAGTGAGGTAGACTTTGCATTGTAGCAGACGTACATTCAAGTGCTCTGCCCTACCCTTGCAAGGAAATCAACTTCGATCGTCAGTAAGCCTTCCTTAGCGATGTTCATCGATTGCGGATGTTTAAGTTTCGTAGACAAAACTATAGAAAGTTTGTCTAGTCGAGCATTGATTGACGTGTACCACTGTTGTTGCTCTGACCAGTCTAGAGTAGATTCTAGGTGTACACTTTCCGGACAAGAGTGTGCTTTCCGGATCACTGGAAAGGCATCCGAGACTAGAATCAGAGGCAGGGCATCCGGGTCTGTAATCAAGAGGTTGTGTGTACAGTACGTCACGGAGTGAGGCTATCATCCCGCGCTATTTGCAAGAGCCTAGATTTGTGGCTATTGTCACCTTGAGTATTGTCTCCAGTAGTATGGAATTCTCAAACATTCCTTAGCTGTAGACTTTGGACTCCTATGTACCGTTTCTGAGTGTGGCGCACTCTTACTGAAGCATGGCATTGCGCCACGCTGCCACGCTGTAGCGAGAACAAACCCTGCATTCATAGTTATACAGTAGGCTGAGTACTATACTACAGTACTAGGTACTGATGCATTTTTCTATGACGAAATATATTTGTCATTTACAGTAGATGTTTGTAATGTAGCTGTTTGTGTGCCGCAAACTTTTTATTTGAAACTGTGTATATAGCGTAGTAGTTCTGCACATTGAGGTGACAAGATCGGGAGTGTGCATGTTGTAGTGATACAAATGAACGAAAGTCGGGGATTTACCGATTGCTAACCAATTGTTGTTATTGATCAGTGTCTTGCATGGGTTTTGAGGCATGTGATGCCGTGTTTTCCAACACGCGCTTGACCAAGTTCATAGACATGCAAAGAGTTGGTCCAGCAAGGCTTCATGAAAGCAGCCTTCTACGCCATTTACATGAGCACGCATAGTGAGCCGAGCCGAGCCGTGCCAGCCCAGTATTCCAGCCCACATTTACTTGACGCACTCTGTAGAAGCGAGCCAACTTTTTAATGGGCGTGTCATTAGCGTGCTTCAGTTAGTTGAGATTAGCTCTCATGTAGACATCGCTCACGTTTTGCAATGGACGGAATGCAAGCTGCTCGCGTCTTTTCTTTATGGCTTTACAACAGTCATATCGAGAAATGCGTAGGACATATACATGACGTCGTACTATTCATACGAGATGTACGTCTATTGCCAGGTGACAGTTGCAGCAATGGAGTTCAAAAGATTTATTTCTTGCACAGTTTGGTTGCTCCACGATTGGATAAGACACAAAGTCTCCGTCTTGCTCCAAGCCATGATTTGTAAATGAGCATGCGCAGCTCGTCTTTCAGCACGCTATGCATTTAATGATGTACTTGACCTGAGCTGGCACTGTAGAAACTGAGCCAGTACAGGCTGACCTGCTTATAAGTGCTCGTGTAAACGGGGTATTATCAGTGTGTCATAAGTCGTTAATCTTTAATTGCGCTGTAGCTGTGGTTTTTTTGCGAGGAAGAAATTTCCGTGATGTTGCAAATATAGTCATGGATCGCAAAAATTTATTTCACAAATAACTCTGTCATGTGCAGAGCGTGCACCATCATGTGCTTGCAATGTGTGCATGCTAAACGTGTCGAGTAGGTGGCACTGACATCTCAGTCAGATGACTCTATTTTGTTACCGTGATGACAAGTGACTTCCAAAGTCAAAGCTTTAGAACAACCGCTACCATGAAGTTCAAGTCCAATTTCAGCGACCTTAGCGAGAGCACTGTACGAAGGTTCACGTCTGAATTGGAAAAACGGCTAATGAAGTAAAATTTGATATGAAGATTCAAGTTATGAAAGAACTTAAGTGCTCAGTGGCTACTTGGCTTTCTCAATTATATTACTGGAAAACCAGACATTGTAATAAATGGTTTCAAGGAGGCTCTTGTACTGGCAGCTCTTGATGGACAGCAAGAATGTGTGTTGTTGTTTTGAATAGTTGGAGATCAGTCAATATCATTTGGTGGTCTGTCCAATTCGCAATACTTACATCACAAAATCTGTTTGAAATGTCAGGTTTAAGCAAATTCGTGAACATTTATGTTCGCGGAAAACCATTGCTATGTGGTTACACAAGAACCGTTATACCCAAGCTCTGGTTACCCTTACTGAAATATTTTAGAGACTCTGTGTTGCTGTAGGTTATGCATAGTTTGTTGGTATTTTCATTGTTTGCATTCTTTGAGTTTGAGCGTGGCATGGCACGGTGCTACCTCACTGCCACTGTATTGACGTTAGTAAAATTGTTGGTTTGAAGAATGGTTCGCGTTCTGTGGCATTTCTTCAGGCATACTGCTGCGTAACAGTTTGGCATGTATGTCAGTTGATAAATTAATAGAAAAGTCAAGTGATTCATTATGTAGTAAGTGAAATTGGGCATCTGCTTGCATTTTCCAATTTTGACAATAGATTTTGTGGAATGTATTTTATAAATTGGTTTTTATTGTTATGTCCAACTTCGAGAATTAGTCAACTGATTTACTCGACAACTTTTTTTTGGGCTTTTTGTGATGTATTGACAGACATGCCATTGTCGTACATGATAATTTTTATGTAGAATGATGAAACTCCATTTATTGCTGGCTCGATCACATCACAGTTTCTTCAGGCGGTCGTCATTGTCCAGGTAGTGGAACCTGTTAGCGACTTCACGAGATACAAGGTACACAGATGTGTCTATATCCATTTACGGTAATAAAAAATTTTTGGGTTGTGTACTGTAGCTCTCTGTTGTGGCAAAGGATGGAGTGTCAAACTTTGGTCCAACCATACCTGAAACTAGTGTCTTTAGAAAGGTAGGTGTTTTATGAGTGTGTGTGTGTGTGTGTGTGTGTGTGTGTGTGTGTGTGTGTGTGTGTGTGTGTGCGTGTGTGTGTGTGTGTGTGTGTGTGTGTGTGTGTATGTGTGTGTGTGTGTGTGTGCGTGCATGCGTGTTTATTTGTGAGTGTGTGTGTGTGTGTGTGTGTGCACGTGTGGGTGCATGTATGTGTTTGTGTATGTGCAGGCGCATGTATGTGTTTGTGTGTGTGCGTGCATGTAGTAGTGCACATGTGCATGCATGCATGCATATGTTTATGTATTTGTCAGTCACTTCAATCAGTCACATGTTTACAAATAATAGATTTGCATAGACATGCTTGCTTTCAGGATGAACACTTTCGTTCTTGGTTGTTGACAAAAATGGTGAATGCTGAAACTGCAGCAAAAGAGACACCCCAGTTTACAAAACTTCAAGTTTGTCAATACAGTAATGAACACTTTATGGTTATCTGATCTTTGCCTTCATTCCAGCTCAGAACTAGAACAACACTCCTCCAGAATTTAGTAGCCAAACTTAAAGAGATTGAGGAGAGCGACGAAGTTGGTTATTTGTAGTTTACCCATTCGCATGTCGTCTCTAGTTGTTTGTTGATAGGATATTGGAGAATACGGACGTCTGGTGTCTAAAGTTGGATCATCACCATCTCTTGGTTCTAAGAAACAACGCCACTCGATAGACACAGGTGTACTTAGTCACAGTCGGAGTGTGTCTTTGTTTGCTGCAACTGAAAGTCATGACCTTGTTATGAGACGACAGAGAAGTGGTGACTCGCCATTGAGACCAGTAAGTGTTGTGGCAGCTGTAGCTGTTGTCATAGTTGATTAATTAACTTGTTATGTGCATTGTAGCATGTATATAAACCGTTGTATGCAGATCCGGGACAGGAGAGTGTAGATGACGATGTTTCTCAATTGAAACGAGAACAGAGCAAGATAAGACGGTAGGCGTTTTGGTTGGTGTGTATGCAGGACATGTTTGTTTTGTGGAGTGTAGTTGAATGTACATGTGTGTATGCACACGCACGCACGTGCACACACACGCACACACACGCACACACACACACACACACACACACACACACACACACACACACACAACTGGAAAGCTGACGACACGACAGTCTACTGTTGCGGATCGTGCAATAAATGGTGCTCAGGCTATAAATATTATATTGCTCCGGAATATGGGTGGTAACCTACACTTACTGTCCAATTTCCTACAATATCTAGATGATTTAATTCTCTATTACAGTAGCACTTGGCCATCTATAGCCTGTTCACACTACTCTCCATTTGCGTTGACCTTTTACATTGGAAAATTGCAATAAATCCACTGTTTGTAGGAATTTCGTGACGATCTTTGCATCGTTCGAAATCGCAGAACGTGGCATTTCATTTCGTTTCAGTAAAGTACGCTAAACAGGCAAAGAGCAATAGGACTTATGCAAATTAGAGTTGAGTAGAGTGAATAATGGCCTATTAGTGTGTTAGTAGTAATTTCATGCATCTTTATTCAATTATATACACATTCGTTGCTATAGTTGATATGTTATTGGATTTCGTTTACTGCATGAGCCTTCAGTCTTCCAGGTCCATTTCTTGTTCGTAATCGTTGCTAACGCGTCGTCCTCTTCGATCGTAGTCTACACCGAAACATTCTAGATCTGCGAGCTAGAATGACGTATAAGCAATGGTCAAATGTACGGGATCTTGGACACTGTTAGTTTCAGAATAGAAGGTCAAAGGCTAGAATGCACGATCTGCTTGGGGCATACTTGCATGTAAGAAGATCTGTTAGAGTACACAAAGGCGGTTACTAGAGCTTCTAAGAAGGTACTATATGAAACACTTGGTGAAACCACAGTCTCACTAGCACTTCCTGTGTAAAAGGTCAACCTGAATGGAGAGTAGCACGCTTGCAAACTGTGCTGAGAGGTGTGAAGGTAGACCACGCCTGTGCACGCCAAGAAACAGTGCCAGCCCTCATTCACACTACCTAAGCCTCTAGCGAGCCAGTGGGTATAGCCACTTGTAAGGTATGCTAACTCTGAGAATTATGGATCACCAGTATGCTTTTGTTGCCATATTGACAACAATTCAGCAATCCAGATCAACACATCGTGTCAGTTTGAAAAGGAGATTACGCTGGAGAAGGCAATTGCAACGTGTACATTGCTCATAGTGTTGTAGACCTTTCCTAGTTAGTACTGCGACATCTCTCAAGATGCGCTTGTATGGTATCTTTGATCCGCAATTCAGTCAAAAACAATGTTTCTCTCTCTGTCCATGCCATTTTGCACCGAACTACACATGCACAAACATGCTTGCAGATCAGTAACTGTTCACACTATGCAAAACATCCGAGCCGACCGGGCTAGCACGCTTCCGGCCCTCTTGGCACGGCACTGTAAGCATTCACACTACATGACAAGAAATGAACTGTGCTGGCATGGTAAAATCTGCTAGTGTGAATGGGTTATTAGCCTTAATTTTGTAGCCGCTAAGCAGTATTATAGTCTGTGGGCCAAGTCCAGAATTGTGACTTTTCCGAGCACCCCATGGCAAACCATTTTCTTTCTCTAGCCTATCCTAGGTAATTTTTGTGGTGATTACGAAAATGATGTTTTTATTAGCATCAGAGTGTCCAAAGTTGACTAAAACAGCATTTTCTTAAATAAAAATGTTGCCATAGTAACCAATATGTAAAATTAAAAAGCGAAGTCAGATTTGATATCAAAACTTTAGGTATGGTTGACAAGCTTTTGTAACACGAGATATCAGATGTATTTAACAGAGCTCAAATAGATGATGTATATGCACGGGAAGAGACCTTTAGTCTCTCTGTGTTATCTAGTAGTGACCACTACAACTTCCGGTTGAATATAGTCAGTAACACTGATGCCCTTTGCTGTCGCATCCAGTAAAAGCATGAAACCCGGGAATTGTTTTACACACGTCGTCTTCTAGCGACCATGTAATATTTGTCATGCTAATGCGGTGCTTTTGACTTTTTGGCTCTGTCTGCTGTATAATCTGTGCCGGGATCTGATATGCGCCCGAGCAGCTTGTCACTAAGACATCACTATCTGTTAACAGATGACAATATTTATGTGAGATGCTCTTGTGTTTGCTGCATGAATGGCGTGTAAAAATATCTGGGTGTCATGCTTCTTCACTGCATGAAAGTGCTGGCATCAATCGGGCAGTGACAACTAGACCATCGATTTGTAGTAAACCTTGAGCAGTTGCTGCGGTGACACACAAATACACACTTACCATCAAGGAGACTTGCATATTTTGGCAGCTGCATGTAATTTCCTAGACAGAACATCAACAAATGCCATTCTATTGCTGCTGCTGCTGCCATGAACCTTTTCTGTCGCGAGGAAGCATCTGCGACGATGCTGTACTAGGATGAAAGCAGAGTGACAATTGATGCACCGCAATTTCTCTCCAAATTTTCAGTTGGCAAATGCAGATAGCGATCAATCACAAAGTCAATTCGATTTCTGGAACACGTATAGAAGAGCGATTCGGTTAATTAGAGATAAGTGTAACATGTACGCCAGACAAGGTCACTTTTAATTGAGTTAAAGATTGACGAGGTGATCTTAGTGCTCTCCCATGGTTACTGCATGGCTACTGTTGATGGAGGGATTCAAAAGACAGCCAAGTCTAAAATGATACATTTTAATTAGTACTGGAAATATGTGACTCTTGTACAATTTTTATGAAATGCTACTCTTTTGGCATCCATGCAGTCGTGAAAACAACGATCTGTCGGACCAAGGTACCACTGGAGAACGATTGCCTTTCACTCTTGGTAAATGCAACACGGGCAAATGTTTTTAACTTTACTTTCTCCGTGACACCCAAAAGTCCACGTCATTGTTAGCTAGGCAACCGTTGTTGAAAGAACTGCCATTTTTGCCTCACCTTGGCATTGCTGCAATTTGGTAAAAGCTATAGGTCATAGTCTACCTCATAGGGAGGCAGTTACTTCAGAGTAAAAACAGACAAGATCATTAAAGTTATTGACCAAAAGACTGGCTTGTAGAAAGCTTTAATTAATTAATTAAGCAGTCATGATCAATTCAAGAAGCACATTCTATTGTCTTTCTAGAGCTGCATGTATACTTATCTCAATGAAGTTCACTAATGCTACCCAAACTACTATATTTGCAGCATGTCAGTGAAGTGTAGCGTACTGCAATACAACAACAGTCAAAGCACAATTTCTCACATCAATCCTAGTTGTCTACGTTGATGTTACAATTTGGAACTAAAGTTATAATTAGACTTTCTACAGTGGTAGTTATCACTTAATTGCAAGAGATAACGTGTCGGAAGCTTCACGGTAACGTACAGGTAGCAAAACCATTACAAGATCAGGATTTTGCCTCAACTTGTATAATGTGCATTAGGCCTGAGGGCTCGAAAATCGGTCCAACTAGTTGTTGTCATTTGACGAGTTTCCAAAATTGTTGGGTCGTCAAAATTTTTAGTCTAGGATGTCATGTTGATATCAATCATGGTGTTTAGTGATATGCCGCCATTTTATACGGCCTTCTAAAATTCAGTGCAGTCCAAGCAGTATTCCCACAATGGCATGCAACCGACACACACATTACCGCTGAGCCAATGGATACGGCGTGCTAGATTTTACAGAGCTAGACGTCTTCACTGAGGCAAGGAAGACAAAAGTGATAGCTAATTGAATTAGCTATTAAACGCATACCACCTCTTGGTCAAAATAAGGCGGGGTTTCAACCAGACTTCCACTTATCACATTGCGGAAGTTGTCAGTTTCTTGCTACTAAAATCATATCTACCTATTTCAACGTACAGGATTTACCATTGTCTCCATTGCTCCCTGGTCACAAACTCATGCCTTTACTTTGTCGGAATCCTGAGATGGCTCTTGCACGCCCAGTTTCATTATCCAGGATATGAGCGTTTGGTCAACATATGGCACGCTGCTGGCAGTACATACTAAGTGTACATGTCATTGTACGACAAATGTCCGAATGTGAGCATCAAAGCGGCACATGTTTCAGTATAGTACAGTTATCCGCCTGCATACCGAGAAAGCCATTACAAACTAGCGGTGGTCTGCTCTAGTCGTCATTTGACGACCTAGACTAGAACATTAGTAGTCAGTTGTAAAATTTAACTCGTCAAATGACAACTTGATGACCTATTTTTCGAGCCCTGGGCCTCGTGGTTCCAGTTCATTGCTATGCGGCTAATTTGCAAAACGGTCTTGTTGAACATTATCTGTCTCGCCAAACATAGGTATTGTCAAACATAGAGTCATACGACAAGCTCCAGGTGTCAAGAATTGGTTAGCCAAAGGGTGCACGGATGGCATTTTTTGAAGCTCTTTTTGCAATTGGCGCACGGACTATTTATTATCCATATGTCTTGTCATAATGAACTAGAAGCTACCATCACATTCTATTAGTTTTTGTTTTGGGTACTTTTGTTTCTCTTGTGTTTCGTGGATAGTGTAGTTTTCGAGTACAGTTGCGTGTTACTTATCCAACCCCCTTTGTACCGGACCCCTGTTGGATAAGTGAATATGTTGGATAACTGAAGCTGTTATGAACTCAACTATTATTCATATTATACAGCATTTTTTCCACATTAGGTATACTGAATGTAGATGTGAATTTAAACGAACCAAATGTCTTAGTGATCTAGAGATAAAAATTATACTTTTCATGATTGATTGTAAATTTATATACATCATCTGTCATATCATCACCCACGTGGCAACCTTGGCCTGTCAGATAAGTGACACGAGACTGTAGTAACGGACAATCTAGAAACACAGGCTAAAAGAAGGGAGTTGCCATGGCAGTCAGAGTTTGAACTTCTAGTTTGTCTGTATGCCTGTGTTTAGACTTTTGAGTTGTAACAGTTGTCATAGGGCTGGATTTCAATTTCTTGAAACAGACAGTCTGTGCCATAATTACAGTGAAGAGTGCCTTTAGGGTGTCTAAGGCTGTGTTTCCACTAGCTGCATCTTAAACTAGTTTAGCTTAAACACGTTTAAAACTAAATCGGTTCAAGAAAGCGACTGTTTCCACTAGGAACTTGCACATCTGGGATGTGCAAAAACACCCACCATCTAGAAACGCCTTATTTTGAAGTATTGGGCTGCTCTATTGCCGAGTCAGAGCCACAGTTGGTTGTCACCTATTCATCATCTGCTAGTAGGAATTTCATGACCATGACCAAGGACATTGTCTCTCTCCATAGCTGCTGATTTTTTTCCTTTAGCTAACGACCCTTGCATCGTATAAGGCAATCCCATACCAGCAAAAAGTCAATATCATCAAAGGGTGTTGTCGGAAGTCATCCAACAAGCGCGCTACTGTCATGCTACAGTTAAACCTAAATCACTTTGCTAAACCTACCACAAGACGGGTTTAAGAAATTGGTTTAGGTTGAGAATATACTGTAGAACCCTGGAATTACGACCACCTTCAGGGCTATGGTTTGTTGGTCCTATTTCTGACATGGTCTTGTTCTGAGTCTATGTGGAGTGTATATGCCACACCCACATCACTAGAACCAGGATATCGGTTGTAACACATGTCTGTTATTCACATGGGAGTACACCATTAAATAAGAAGCTTCTATGATGCATTGTCCCTAACACTAGGAATGGCTATAGTAAGGCAGGGTTCTACTGTATATAGAAGTCATGAGATGTCATGTGCAAAACCAGGTCTCTTCTTTCGTCACCTCTTTCCGATACCAAACTTTTTAGCGAGTTGCCCCTGACTTTTTTCGTCACTCTCATCGACTAGTCGCCATTTGTCTTCAAGCGACAGTTCTTTCTTCACGGATTTTGTAGAGCTTGATGCCACCATTTTCTTCGCTTTATCCGGAATACCGATGAGGTGCGCATGTGCTTGATCGCAATTTGGAATTCCAAGGTGGTCGTATTTCTGAGAACACAATATATGAGAGAGATCCTCGAAATGCTTCGGACCGGAGGAAAGTGGTCGTATTTCCGGGGTAGTCGCAAGGCGGGGTTCTACTGTAACTGGTTTAGTGCAAACCACTTGATAACCCGGTTAAAGCGTGAGTGGAAACGTGCCCAACAGTTTGACAAATGAAAACTAGTACATTACAACCCTGATTATCCAAATTGTTCAGATAAGGAAATGAAGGTGTGGTGACTTTCTTGAGGCTCAGTTATACATTGACAGTCAAGTACATAATGAACAATGTGTAATTGACTAATATACAGCAATACTAGGTCAACAATGACTCAACGTGTTGACACCATTTAATGATTAGTTGTAAGAAATTCCTCTATGTTTCCTATTTTGAAGCAGATTCATGGGTTTTGTTGGAACGATGTCACACAAGAAACAAGTGAAAGACACTTGCTTTTGGGAGGAATAAATTTGTTCAGATTATGGAAATGTTGGGATAATTGAAATGTCTGGATAATCAGGGTTGTACTGTAGCTAACTGCACCCATTCTGGTGATGCCTCTTTTATAGGAAACTCCTCTTTAGTATTATTGTAATTTTCCATTTAATGGTTTGTCGATTGAACACTCAGTTGATATGGGATGAGGTGTTTTTCCAATTTGTTTGTTGCTTAATATTGGTGTGATGTTGTTTATGTTTTTAGACAGCACTTGCTGAATCGTGTTCAACACTCGCTGCACAGCTACCAAAAGTACGACTCGTCTACACTTCCTGCCGGAATGAAGTTACATTCCCAATCGAGTTCGTTGTGGAAAAAAAGCGTTTCAAGCTCACAACTGCCTAGCAGTGACAATTCGTCGACGGAAGACTCTCCTATCGGGTCACTGTCTTCTGTCGGAATTCAGCCGGTTGCTATGGACAGTTCTGGATTTGTTATGCATTCGGCTGAATCGGGAATGAGCAGAGGCAAGAGACATAGTTATGCAGAGGTATGGTTTGAATCATACAGTGTATAGAGTTTGGAGTACATAGAAAGTGCTTGTAATAGGGAAAGTATGGTACTACGTCATCTGCTTCTAGTTTGGGCATGTCGAATCATAGTCCGTTGTCAGAGTCGGAAGAAGGTATTGGTGGCAATGATAGTTGTGCGTGTGCACTGTAAATGTTTTGTTTGTGTTTTCGTCTGTCTTTTTTAGTATTCATTGCTGTCTGTCTGTTTCTGTGTAGGTGTGTGTGTCTGTTTGTCTGTCTATATCTGTTTGTAGTATGGCATTGTACACATGCTGGCATTAGGTAACTGGTTAATTAGAGTTTTCCAAATGCTTCATGTGTCGGTTGCTGTGTTGACTATATAACATTTGTTTTATCTTGGACTGCAACAATTGCTTTGACACTTAGGAAATGACAGCAGTGCTACACTGCTTTTTGTGTAACAACAATGTGGCTGCAAATTGGCTACTGGTTGTCTCCTAGAATCCATTCTCCTGTTTGCTTGTGTTGCTTGTGATTAGCCCATGATTAACGCATGCGTTAGGGTTACACTAGTACCTCTGTAGACCAGGGAACAGTCACTGACAATTGGAATGCAACCCATGTGCTCATTGTTATTGTTGGTTAACCTAGAACAGTAACATTTACAAGTTTAGTTGTATTGGCCCTTGCCAATGCTACAATAGTATTACACCTGTGGTTTCGTTTTGTGATACTGGCATACTCTACTGATAATGTACTGTACTTACTCTTCGTAATCAGCGAGAACTTTGTATCCTTGACCATTTAATGTATTGGTTGGTGAGTATCAAGCAGAACTCTCTGTACTGCCATTTAGACAATAGTGACAAGATTTCTGGAAGACTGGTTTATGTATAAGTAAGTATACCTTGTCACTTATTGCAGACTTTTTGGCAGAAGTTTTTAGACGTGATTCAGAAGAGTTCTTATGTAGGTTGATAACAGGCAGGATTTTGACTTTGGTAATTAACACTGTGTAGCTATATGATCTATCATTTAGGCTGCATTTACAGTATGCAGGGCTGAAAGCGTTGTGTCTCATCCTGTCCATCCATTTATGACGTGACGCGTAAGCGTTCCCATATTGTAAATGCAACTGTAATTACACAGGTTATGTGACAGTTGATCACAGACCTACTGACTGACACAAGGACAGACAACAAGAGCGACAGACCAACAGATTTATTGTTTGATTTTCTTGTCTGTTTGCTTCCCCTCTCAGTTTATGTTGTGTTTATGTTGTGTTCATCTATCTGTTTGTCTGTCTTTTGTCTGTTCGTTCTTTGTGGCAGTGACTTCTGTCCGTGTTCTCAAGTCTATCTAGGAGTATGTTATGTGCTAGCATGTTTTTCATAACCCTCATATTCTACAGATAATCTATTAAGAATGATCGAAGCTCTTCAACGAGAAGTGGACAAACTGCGAGAGGAAAGACTTCGACTGTTGCGAGAGACAGTGGTTAGTCAGTCCATGTCTATAGTCCTTTGATATGTGTATACAATATTCTCTCTGATGATGACCATCCTACTCTAGACCCTCAAACGTGAGAATACCGACTTGAAGAAGCGCGATCTCGAGCGGGATAAGGAACTGCGAGCAGCGTACGACGAGCTCAGTCAGTTGCGGTCGGAAATGGCAAGCCTACGAGGCGAGGCTACATCCGACGGGCGCGACGCACATGCCAGCAGCAGCAGCAACGCACTATGGGCTCGGTCTCAGCGCTCGAAATCGGCCGACCCTCTCATCAGTCGCTATCAGCCGGCCGCCGGCTCACGTGATCCACACCGGTTTGACGCGTTACTTGGCAGAGGAGGCACGCGAAGTGGCGGCAGCAATTCGAGTGGGTTAAAACGTATCTCCCTGTCGGATCTGGAAGGAGAGACGACATACTTGTGACCGTCAAACTGTACGCTTTGGTCGACTATATGAGTGTATACGTAGGGAGAAAAAAACGGGTTATGAGGGTATACGTTACTGTAGGTAAGATATCCGATTTTTGTACACGAACTCCGAAGTAATTGAGATTCAGGTATCTAAGCTCTCGTCGTTTACGTTCTATTTTTAATGCTGAGCAATAGTAAACATCTGAATGGTATAGTGAGGTGTTTTGTGCTTTACTGCATTGTAATTTATTTGGGAAGGGTAGATGGATTATGTGAGAAATATGGGGATCCAGGTCACACCATGCAGCCAATATGCTCTTATTGTAATTGTTATTATTGCTATGCCCAACCAATACAAAGATGTAATTGTCTCCACGGGCAATTAACACAAATAACATACCTGTCCACCATACATATGGGTATTAAGATAATATATATATAGATAGAATGAATCAATTTATTAATAATTAAAATATTAACGACTGTAGCATATGTAGGGGTGTTTTCACTACTGTCTTGGTTGAGCTTGTTGAGACGATGACGTCTTCCTCTGGTGTGGCCATCACTGTGTTGTTGCTGTTGGCGACGCTATGCTGTCGGTGCCAGCAGGTCAGTGAATGCAATTAACTATATAGTTGTTACTTGGAACATTAGCGTACGTAGATTAAATTGCAATTGGTGACGTCGATCAACGCAGGGATGTCTAGATGGAGAACTGTTTTTAGTACTTTTCATTGCAGTGCTAGAATTGGTGCTAGAACTGAGTGCCGTCCAGTCCTTGTTGCTATGCTCATTACATGCGGTTTCAGCTATTATTTTGCTACGCAAATATGGGGATCTTTTTTACTTGCACCTTAATTTCACCAAGAAGACGCGCATTAGTACAGATTCCTGTTTCTTGAAAGCAGAGCTCTTTCAACTTGCACTGCTCAGCCCATAGGCGTGATTTGATTTTTGACCACGCCTACTCTGTGTTATTATTTATTATTCTTTAAGAATAGACGTTCCGTGGATGGTGATGAAGATGAAGCTTATCATGGTCAGAGTGACTCCAGTAGAGGTAAATCAGACTATTCAGAAACTCAAATATATGGAGTAGTTGAACAGCTGAACACTCATCGTCATATTGTGTGTGTGTGTGTGTGTGTGTGTGTGTGTGTGTGTGTGTGTGTGTGTGTGTGTGTGTGTGTGTGTGTTAGATGATACTGAAGGGAAAGGAATTGAAGTGGCTTATTCGGAAATGGTGGCACTGGTTTTGGGGAGGACATTGGATGTGGAGGTTCTTCTTGGTTTGCTTGAAGAAGTCATGCTGAAGGCCGGCTATGATCTCAATTTTGTTTCTGACAGTTCTGGATTTGTGGCTGGGTATGTTGCTTATAACCAACAAGTGTGGTTAATAATGTAATTAGCTAAAACTATGTAGTTTGCTGAAATTGGTTGAGCTCTGTTTCCTACAAATATTGGAATTATATAATGAAATATATTTAGAAGCAATTTTTACTTTATGAACTATGTTTTTTGTTTAGAACTGTTAGGGTCTTCGCTAGAACCAGAGATACATCAGAGCCTATTGGAGTAGAAGAGCTTTTTCGTTATTTTGAGCTTGTCAATGATCAACTTGCACGGCTTGGAGTCGTGGCTATAATAGCTATTGGGCATATTGTTCCTCCAGCAACAGAAATGCGAACAGTTGTCGCACAATTGCCACATGTCATTCTTTATCCGAACACAATTGATGCAGTAGAGGGTGAAGTAGTTCTCTTTACAAGTTTGGCCATCCCAGGTGACAGTGTAGGGTTCAATTGGAAGCGACAGGATGGGAAGTCTCTTCCAGCCAACTCAAGAATAGAGAACTATAATGTAAGCTCAGTGCTTAAAATCACTGGCGTGATGCCTAGGGATAGTGGACGATACCAACTTACTGCGACTGGATCTTCTGGACAAGTTCTTGTTCTGACAGTTAACTTGAAAGTCACAGCATTAGGTTAGAAAATATTATTTTGGTTGCAATCATACGTGAGTAACCTCTCTTTGTATGGGCTTTTTGTTGTTTTAGATTATCGTTGTGAGTTCAATTGTGGAGGGAATGAATGTATTGCTAGAAAGCGAGTCTGTGATAGTTACAGTGATTGTTCGAATGGGAATGATGAAATTACATGTGGTAAGACTTTAGTAGATTGACAGTGGGAAGAAGTACAACTCTTATAACATTACTTTTTTTTTAGATCCAAGACCTTATGGCAGATGTTTTCCAAAGGAATTCTCATGTACGGGACGGTGCATTGACTTTCCCCGCGTTTGTGATGGTACAGTAGACTGTGATGATCAAAGTGATGAAGCAGCTGCTTTATGTCTGCTAGCTGGTATGATAACAGTCAGTAGATATTGTTCTTGCAGACACTTGCTTTGCTAGGTGCTTTTAACTCTATCTGCTTTATGATTCCTGTTGCAGTAGGGATGTTTTGGTTTGTTTGTCTAGCTGTCTGCATGCAAGCAGTAACTCTTTTAGTCTGTTTGTGCATGTTTGCATAGTTGGTTTGTTTGTATATCAGTTTGTTCAGTCTTCTCAGTTCATTGGCAGTATTCATGTCAACATATATACCTGTGACTATACTGTTGTGTCAAATCATGGCTAAATCACTCTAACTTATGTTGTTTGCAGCACGGACTTGCCAGTCGGATGAGTTTTCCTGTGCCCAAAATCAATGCGTCAAAAGAGATTGGATGTGTGATGGAGAGTACGACTGCACAGGTGGATCAGATGAGCAAAATTGTGGTATGTGTGTTCTCATGCCCAGGGATTGAATTTTGTCTAGTCGAATTGATTGAATTGATGATTTCTAGGCTCGATAGCTCCAGGATCATATTGTCCTTCTACACACTTTCAGTGTAGAAATCATCAATGTGTTCCACTCGCGCAATTTTGTGATGGCAGCATGCATTGTCTAGATGGCACAGACGAGAGTATCTGCAGTAAGCTACGATGGTCCATACATATATGTGTAGTTGTTAATTTATTTATGTTGTGCAATTGAAGAAGGATAGTGTTCTGAGAAACTTAGAAAAAGCTACTAGGTAGTCAGCTGTATAACAGACTACGCTAGAATCTCGGATTTGATACCATTAGTTTGGAATATTCTACAGGTTAATCATTATTGTTCTACGTATTGAGGTTTGCTGTGTAAGCTATATAATGTTATAGCTAGTTGGGAGGTTTCCTAACTAACTATAGCTTTGGTTCACCTGGTCTTTGGTCGCAGTTTGATTTTATTGGCAACTCATGCATATGCATGGACTGGAAGAATGCAGAAATGCCAGAAGACTGCAAAGGCAGTGTATAGTGCTTAATAAAGCATAATATAGTTTCAAAAGATAGCTACTTAGATTAGATTTTCCCACTTAGGTGGGATATCAAAGAATACAAATTATATATATATATATAAGCTAGTCTAATTGTAGTTGTTAGTGTAAGTTAGACACAGCTTTGCTAATTGTCAGAGTTTGTAAAAGTGAAGTCTTTCTCTCAATAGACTTCAGAATTTCCAGGCTATGTGTGCTCCATGTACCAAATGATTTCACTGCCAATGGGTAGAAGACAGCGCTCCAGTTTTGATGACGTTGGCTTCATGGTGATGGTCCTTGATTATTTTCCCAGCCTCAGCAGCAGCTTCTGCATGGAATGAGTTGATATGAATGTTTGAGAACGGCTATAGTTTAGTTGTGTGAGCAGTTTTAAGTTGTAGAATGCATAGGTTCCAATTCCGATTTAGAATTGGATGAAACTGCAAGAAAGCGGGGGGTGGATGACTTTACCTAAAAGGTGTGGACCAAACCGTCTGGGAGCTAAATTTCAGAGTGTGAGATAATATCAAATTGTGTGAAACTCACACTATACCTGCATGAGATTCGAAAGGCACTGCACTGGGTGTTAATTAACAACAGTCAGAAACGTTTTCAACTGCATGCTACATTGAACAAGGCGAATGCTTGCCCAACTTCATTATTTTGTTTCTTGATATTGGCGACGGGACTAAATTTCGATTCTAGACCATTTTCTTGTACTACATTAATTGCTCTTAGCTATAGGTTACTTTATTTCTATGTACAGGTAACTTCCACCATATTCAACTACTTTTAATACATGCAGTTCAGTTTGATAGAATGGCAGTTTCCTCTACAAATGGGCGCGACATTAGCTAATGATTACTGTCTTGTTGTGTGCAACTTTCTGATGTTTATTTGTGTACAGGTGAGCCTGTGTTCAGCGCCAGTCTGCCTGTCAGCTCAACTTTCAACGTCGGTGAATCTCTCAGTTTGGTATGTGAGGCTAGAGGAAGTCCAACACCAGACATTACGTTTCTAAGAGATGGGGAAAAGTTACCATGCGAGTCTCGTATTACCATGACGTCAAAAGCGGGTATTGGTCGGCTTGTTGTGCGTGATTTCAACAGTAAAGACGCAGGTGTATACACGTGTGAAGCAAGAAACATGCGTGGTAGGAGGTCAAGCATGGCCGTTGTCAATTTTGTTGATTCTGTGATAGAACAATGCAATGATCCTGATCTCACGCAGGGAGTGCCTAAGAGATCTGTGTACTATAAAGTTGTTCCTGATCCAAGCGGAAAGGCGTGTGTGGATGTGGTCTTTCTTGTGGATGAGTCAGGATCCATGATGGACGAGCACGAATGGTTGAAATCCACAGTCCCCAAGTTGGAGCGTAGACTCAGTGATATCAGTATAGGAGCAGGTTTATTAAAAAATCGATACGGTCTCGTTGGTTTCGGTCGTGAGTTAAAGAATCTTGCTTTGGGGCCTGGAGCAGTTATACCTGTTGGTACTGATTCCAGCGGAATGGGGAGTGATAAGGAATTGGTTGTTGCTCTAGAAGAGTTGCGGTCGGATGGTGTGTTTGAGGATGGATATGCAGCCATCGGTATGGCTCTGGACCAGTTAACGTTTAGGTCGTCTTGTGCCCTTCAGTTTATATTGGTGACGGATGAAGATAGAGATATATTCAATGCAACCACGAACTACAATTATACGTTGGCGTGGCTGCGTCGTGCTGGAGCTACTCTCAATGTTGTAGCTGATCAGGCATTTTTTAATAGTGACGAAAAGCTGTTGGGAATTAACTTTAGAGATAATGGTTTTATCCAAGTTGCCAAGACATACACAAAGATGGCAGGGGCATCTGTGGGAAAAGGATATGGAAGCACATTTAGAGATTACGTTCAAATGGCTTTAGCTACCGATGGTGCTGCTTGGGATCTGAATCGATTGAGAAGAGGAGGCTATACAGCGACCGCGTTTGCTTAAGCGTTTATCAATATTAATGTGGAGGAGCTCGAGACCCGACTGCAACGTTGCTTGCGATGCACTTGCTCAGAAACACCAACGCCAACTTGCCGCATGACCAATATCTTATTTAATAAGTGCCCAGGTTATAGGTCATGATATAGCAACTGATGTGAAGCATGCAAACAGGCATGAGCACACGCGCGCACACACACACACACACACACACACACACACACACACACACACACACACACACACACACACACTCACTCACTCACACGCAAGGTACACTTGCATGCACATAGGCAAGGACACGCGCGTAGGTTGTCTATATTATTGCATCTACAAAAAAGTAACGAATTTTGTCTATTTAGTTAATGTGACAATAGTCCTACCAACTCGTACTCCTGTTCCTGTGACGCCGCCACAAGTTGCCGTTGACCCCAACGTAATTACTAAAGATGAAAGAAAAATGGCCGTTTTTACCTGTCGGGTTGTCATACCAGGAAGTATCAATTTACCAGAGGAACTACGAATACGCTGGTATTTTGGCGGCCGTAAAGTACAAGTTGGAAGTGAAGTCATGGTGACGTCCGACGGCAGAACGTTGACGGTGAGGAATATTAGAGCAAGTTATGCCGGTGACTATGAATGTCGAGTCTCAACGTCTGACGGGGTTTTCAGTGACATTGGAAGACTGATCGTTTACGGTAAGTCACACTGTCCAGTTTTTTCAGTCGACAGTCTTATTATGTCTGTCAATGCATGCATGTACACGCTCTCGTTTTTCTGTCTGTTTTCTATCCTTTCTTACGCTCTTCTAATTTTCCTAGTCACTCCATCTATTAGAACTGATCCTAAAGTCGTTACAACTCGTGATGGAGACAAAGTCACATTTAGATGTATTACAACCGGTTCACCAACGCCGCTAGTGAAGTGGACGCGAGCAGACGGAGGGCTCCTACCGGGTGGTCTCGGTGCTGCCTACTATGCAAACACATTCGAATTTGTGTTGACAGGTGCTCACGATGCTGGACTGTACGTGTGCACTGCAGTCAACTCTGCTGGCCAGGCCAAAGATTCGAGTCTCTGTCGAAGATTTGTGTCTACGCTTCCTCCGACGACTGAAGCAATGTCGCCAGCGACGGCAACGATAGCTGAAACAATTGAAGCGAAGAAACCAGGAACGACTCAACCTTCCTCGATAGTCACTTCGCAATCTCCAACAAGACGATCAGCAGAACGTAAGACGCTTTTACATTGCCACAGTTTAGCCTCAAGTAATTACTGTTGGAAGACTAAAAGCCTGCATGGTTTACATACAATATGACGATAAAGCCATATGACGCTGACGACGCTCGCGACCCTAGGGAGGACGCTGGCGATGACGCTAGCGACGACGCTCAGGCAGTCGTCGTATTGTAAACACTCGCACGTCGCGTCACGAGCGTCGTCAGCGTCGCTGCTGCACGCCGACGCTAGAGTTGAGTTAAGGTCAACTCTAGTGTCCAAACCGGAAGTGCTCCAGCGTCTACCGGAAGCACGTGCCTTTTGTCAACAAATCAGAGGTACGACTGCTTGTTGCAGATCAAGTTACTGTCACGGTAGCTAATAGATGCGAGGCGCAACAAAAACGCTTGGAAAAACGTATCGAGAAAACCAGGCTCCTATCAGCAGACAGCCAACATGTGGAAGCGTCTCCGCGACAACTTGCTGCGGGAAGAAATGAAATCCAAATCAGACTTTTGTATTCATGGTATACCGTTATGATGAGCATGAGCGTAGCGGCTCGCCACTGACGCTTATCAAATGATATGGCACAGCGTCAGCCTTAGCATTTTGACACCTAGTCGGCGTTTTCGCGAGCGTCGCCAGCGTCGTGCTGTAAACCAGGCTTCGCCGACGTTGACGCTTACGCTGACGCTGAAATAGAAATGAAAACTCTAGCGTCGTAGGGCTGGTTTACAGTAAAGCCCGATTCACAGTACGACGTTGATGCCAACGTTTACGCTGACGCTGACGCTGGAATAGAAGTGGATCCTATTCCAGCGTCAGCGTTAGCGTCAACATAAAAGGATGCCGCCTGCGTCAAGGTGATGTCTTTGATGTTGATGCTCAGCTGAGCGTCAGCGTCAATACTGTGAACCGGGCTTAACTCGCAAACCGAGCGTCAGCCCAGCGCAACGCCAACGTAACGTCAGCGTTCTACTGTAAGCATGTGAACACTTTTTGCTGAGATGTAGCTCTACGTTCTGACCAGCGTCAACATTTGGACTAGATCCGAGCTTTATACAAGCGTCAACATATACGTAAACTAGAAATAGCCGGTTTCTACCTACCTATCGGCCGTCGCGCTTTCACTTACGTGATCCAATTGTCTAACATGGACGACTAAGATCTCAACAAGGAATAGTAGAGAATCTTGGTAAGAAGACATGCAGCAACAGCAGCCGCACTTGCTTTACGTGTTCTAAGAACGGCCTTTGAACGACAAACACTTTCGCAGCTGATGAGACGTTGCTGGGTTACGCTCAAGACATGTTACTGTAAATCAATAAATTTCAGCGTCTGACTACGTTACGTTGTACGCTGGGCTGACGGTCTTTTTTGAAATTTGACGCTCAGCTGAGCGGCAGCGTCAAATTATAAACCAGGCATAATATAGGTCATGGTACTTCAGTCGTTCACTCATCAGTCTTATTTATGTCCTTTATACGTGTACGTTTTCCTTTTTTTCTGTTTTGAATCTAGTTAGATTTGCTCTTGAGTATTATTTGTCTCGTTCTATCTTGTAGTAGAACCGTGTTTCTAGTCCAATGGAAAGTCAAAATAACGTTTAGGCGCATAGATTACAGCTGGTGTTCCAGCTTACTTCAAAAACGTGTCTCTGTCAGTTAAAGTCCGGTTCATGATGCACGCTCTCACCGCAACTGTGGCGGTGCCGCGCCGCAACAACGGCAGGAACGTTCGTTGTGCCGAGATTGCTCTGTTCATGATACAAGCCGTGTCCTACTATGTCACGCGCAGTAATCTGAGCTGCAAGATTGATATCAATAAATCACGTTGCGATAGCTGTTGTCTGATTGGTCTGCTTAATATGAATGACAAGTATAACTTCCTCCGCAGACGCGGAGTGCCACTCTATGCAATAGATCCTGATTCTCTCAATGCGGCGCGGCACCGCCAACCTTCTCGGTTGACGTTGGCATGTTCATGATTCGCTATTCCTATTGCATGTAGTTGAGTTTGGCAACCCTGGAGGGTCTTCTTTCTTATTGTGTGCAACATGCTGACGTATATTGTATGCATAGGCAAGCCTATATTCACCACCAGTCTACCTATAACTTCATCATTGAAGGTAGGTGATACTCTCAGGTTGGTCTGTGAGGCTACGGGCATCCCAACACCGGACATTGCGTTTCTAAAAGATGGGAAGAAACCACCATTGAAGTCGCGTATCACTATAAAGTCAAAGGCCGGTGTTGCATCTGGTCGTCTTGTTTTACGTGACTTCACGAGTAAAGACGCGGGTGTATACACATGTGAAGCAAAAAACGCGCTTGGTAGACAAACAAGCGTTGCCACTGTTAACTTCTTAGAACAATGCCATGATCCTGATCTCTTGCAGAACCTGCCAAAGGGAACTGAGTATCACAAAATCGTGTCTAATCCAAGCAGGAAGGCTTGCGCGGATGTAGTTTTCATTGTAGATGAGTCACGATCCATGAAAGGTGAACACAACTGGTTGAAATCGACAGTCCCCAAGTTAGAAGGGGAACTGAGAGGCATCGGCATAGGAGCAGGTGCATTGAAAAATCGATACGGTCTCGTTGGTTTTGGGCATTTAATACTGCGTCCTGCTTTTGGGCTTACGTCTCTTATACGTGTTGGTACTAGTTCCAGCCAAATGGGAAGCGCTAAGGAATTGGTTGCTGCTCTAAAGGAGCTGCGTTTGGATGGTGTTTTGAAGGATGGCTATGCAGCTATGGCTGTTGCTCTAGACAAGTTGAAGTTGAGATCCGCCTGTGCCCCCCACTTTATCTTGGTGACAGACAAAGATCGAGACATATTCAATACAACCACGAACTACAACTACATGTTGGGTTGGCTGCATAGTGCCGGAGTTACTCTCAACGTTGTTGTTGCTCACAAGTTTTTCAAGGATAGAGAAAAGCTGCTAGGAATGGACTCGAAAGGAAACGGATTTGCTAAAGTCCGAGAGACGTACACTAAGAAGGCATGGGCATCTGTAGGACACGGATATGGAAACACGTTTGATGATTATGTTCGAATGGCGTTTGCCACTGATGGTACCGCTTGGGATTTGAATCGGCTGAGGAGGAGAGGCAGTACAGCGACCGCGTTCACTGACGCATTTATCGATATCAGCGTGGAGGATATGCAGACCCAACTGCAACGTTGCCTAAGATGTACTTGCGCGGACACACCAACGCCAACTTGCCGTGTGACCAATATCTTACCTAGTGAATGCCCAGGTTAGACGTCGTGATATAGCAAGTGATGTTGTTATTGAGCAGGCATGCAATCAGTCCGTCTCGCACTCACGCTTGCACAGAGGTGCGGAGACTTTTGTTTCTGTTATTGCACGTTTGTAAGGAGGGACGGTTTGGGCGGGTGCACGCGCACTTATCCCTCTTCAGGGAGTCTGCAGTCTTCAACGTTTACAGTAGATACCGTCAACTTCGATGCCCATCTTACTACACAGCAGAAACAATATTATACGCGAGCAGACGGTACAGCTTACAGAAGACAGTAAGAACAAATGCAGTTACTTTGGTTAGGTAATTGCGCTCTGCGGTGCTGCGCAGCGAGAATTTGTATGCAATGCGTCGGGTCCTTAGCGTGCTATCGATCCGAAGCCATGGGTGGTTGCTGCAAAATATGATCCTGCATACTCTACACACTACTGCAGACCCACTCAGAATGTTGTAGTTCTTAGTAGTAAAGGTAGTGGAGGCTCTGGCCAATCACCTCCTTTAGGCGTTCGTTACCCTTCGGGGAAGGGAGAGTGAGCTATAACCCCCACTACCTATACTACTAGCCCCCCTTCGTTTTGTGGTCTAGAACAGACAGCTATTTCTGTACTTATTGTTGCTGTACTAGTATGCTAGTACTACTACTGCTGTACTGCTGTTGCCAAGCATGCTACACGCAACAGCAATAGTACAACGTTAACTGCAGTAGATGTACGACAACAATAGTATTACAGAAATGGCTGTCCACTCTAGACTACCAGACAAGCGGCATGCGTAGTGCTGTGGTATAGAGGTAGTGGGGTCTGCGCATCAGAGTCCTCAAAGAGGCCTTACTGCTTCAATTCAGCAAGTTTTAGTATATGGCGCGAGTGCCTCTCTAATAGTAACTGGATATTTTAGTCTACACTGAAATCTCATTGTCATGCAGTTAACAGCATGGCTGTTGCGTAGACATAGGGAATGAACTGCTGTTAGTCATGCACTTCTTACCATTCACGTGCAGTCCATTTACGAGTCTATTGAAAGGAAGGGCATTAGAAGTAGCTTATAATGTTAAAGAGAGCATGTACGACTGGCACTGTAAACAGTGCCATTCAGCTTCAGTCACTAGACCATCTCGTCAATGAAATAGGCTTGTTAACAAAATGACCATATGATCGTGACATTTATCTGCAGTTAAGCAAATAATGTTTACTGAGCGTGGAAAACACGCTAATCTGTCAGGTTATGTCAATCTATTATACGCAAAATATGATACACAAAAATGCTGAACAAAAATCAAGACATTGTTATATTTACAAAAGAGTTAGAACCCAAAAACATAAAGACAACGCTTGATGGAAGTCCACACATACTGGTATACGTACCATAACAGCCGAGATCATTAGAATTGTCATAAACTGCTTCTGTAGTGGTGCCTGATTGGTAGATTCGATTTGCAATCACTCCGTCATCTTTGCAATACATCAACATCTGTCACTTTGCTATGCAAATTTATTGTGTGTTCCTACATCATCGTCATCAAGTTGGAACGAATGGTTTACTTAAACTCCCGACATGGGTTCATTTTGTTCACAGAGACTTTGTATATGTCATGTCCCGGTCTAATCTGCCTCGTGTTCTTCCTTTGTGACGGCAATAAAGTAGCAATGATATCCACTAATCACGTGACACATTATTTAAACACAATAAATTTGACTATATCACCCGTGACACCGAGAACAGGAAGGTGAGAATCTAATAATTAATTAAGTGATGTGGCATTAGTAAGATAGTTGTAAAACTCGTGCGGAGTCCTTATATGCAGACAGTCGTCATCAACATCAATGCACGAGACTCTGGAACAGCATCACGTGCGATAGTCTCTTCTAAATTATGCATTGTATCTCCCTCTTCGGATAAATATCTACGATTTTTGTTCTTCGTTTGTTGGCAACACTAGAATGCAGCTCTATCAGCTAGACCGCATCTTGCTTCTTGCTCTAGATAATCCTCCTCTCTGGCGACAGCAGCTTGTTGAAGAGAGGGCGTAGTTGCAGTGTGACCAACTGCGCAGTCACTGTCTGGTCGTCATGGTCAAATTGCCGTACTGGTACGCATTTTACACTTTGAGACGTCATGTGGTGAAAACAGTATCATGGTAATCTAGAAACGCTTGCTACCGATTTTTCCGTCAAAACTTCGAGTAATAAATCATGTTGGATTTATTGGAATTCATTGAAAAATGGAGTTTATTCGAGGGCGGAGTTTATATATTGTCTGTACTCTCAGCTTCGGCTTAAACGAGGGCGACATTTATTCGAGGGCGGCGTTTATTTGAGGGCGGCGTTTTATCGGAGAAGTACGGTATATCTAGATAAGGTTGTGTCACAATATTCCAAGTGTTTGAACGTCCCATCGAAAACAACTCAATCACAGAGCTTGAATGCATCGATTATCTTCCTCAAGATGCTAGCAATATGGACAAGGATGAGGAGCATACAATTTAATCGAGAACGCATTATGAATACCTGTTACCTCACAAATCTGTATTGGAAGTGAGAGGAAAGCTAGTAAAAGCCGACGGTACCGATTATGGTGCCACTGTTGTTACACCCATTAGCAGCGGACGGTATGACCATTATGGAAGAAGCACGGCGACCAACAGGTTGTGGTATTGTGATACCGGTACAGGTACTGCCAATCTCAATCGATTTGGAACTGCTGGAGGGGATCTCCCATAGCTCAAGCCACAGGCAATGATGCTACAGCTGTCAATGTCAATGGAGTAAATTTTAGAGACTTTGGCGCGTGCCACACCGCGCTCTTTCTAACATCTCGAGCAAAAAATACCAATTTGTTCTTTACGTCCATCAAATGCTTTGTGTGTAGTTGTGTGTTGAACGATTGGACTAGATGGTCTGGCTGTAACGGATGCGGATACTCCAAGCAGTACCGCAATCGCTATGTGGCAAGGTAAAAATGCAAGGCGTAGTAAATGTTACACACATAGTTTACTCATCTTCACGCGTTTCTTATTTTAATAGAAGGGCATCTTGCGGAGGCAGTCGCTGCTCAAGACTTCGACGTGAGTCGCAACGTTGCTACACCGGTCGCTGTTGTGGCGTTAACTGCATTAGTATTATTATTTGCAAGTTAGTTTGTAACGTTATATATACGGATGCTTGTTTTTTCGTTTGATAGCAAACGAATGGAGCAGCTGGGGATTGTGTAGTGGCACTTGCGGATCATACGGTGTTCGGTACCGTCAGAGAAACGTCAGGTTAGTCAAATCAGATTTTATTATCGAATTATGATCGAATTGTCATCGGTTTCTAGCCGGCAGAGTCAGTGTGGAGGACGAAACTGCAGCAAATTATTAAAGTCGCGACGTTGTAGGTTAGTAGATGGTCGCTGAGGTTGAGGTTGATAACGTATATAATATAGCAACCGTCCTTGCAACAGAGTGGGATGCCAACGCTTCAACTGCATCATGTCGGGATGGTCCGGCTGGAGTACATGCAGCAGTTTGTGTGGCAGAGGGCAGAGAAGAAGGTCTCGCTCTGTTCTGAGACAGCCCAGTTGCAGTGGCAGTGGTAGCCCAACTACTGGAGAGATTCAGTCCTGCTATCGATACGTCAACCGCGATTGTCAGGTTTGCAAACGCAAATCATTTACGTCGGATGGCTGCGCGAGTTCTGTTTGGCGTGTTTGTAGGTAAACTCGTGGACCGGCTACGGTTTGTGCCTGCCGACGAATGGTAGCTGCGGTAGTGGCATCCAGTACAGATACAGAAGTGTGAGGGTCACGCAGCAATGTAGAGGAAGCGGTTGTCCATCTTTGTCTCAGTCCCAAAGCTGTTATGCTGGGTATTGCCCTATAAATGGTCAAGGTATTGCTCAATTTTGATTTTGATAATTGCTTGTGTCGTAGAATTTGGTATCGTTTCTTCTTCTTATTCGTTTAGCCTCGTGCGTGTTTAACAGAACCGTTCCGTCTGGGCAGTCGATTCGCGTGTTTACGTTGACGAAGCGCGATCCAAACGAAGGACGCGGGTCGGCCGACGTCGTGTTTATCGTCGACGAATCTCGTTCTATGACGGCTGAGCACAGGTGGCTCAAAGACACGGTAAAGGTGCTCGATGACAGTCTAAGAGGGGAGTTAGTTGGTGTGAAAGAACCGAATCGAGACGCTCTTATCGGATTCGCTAATCCCGATCCGCTTTTAGCAAGGGGACAAATTATTGAATTGAGTTCTGGCTCCGATCCTGCTTTCGGTACTCCTTCACAGTTTGCTGCGGGTGTGGATAAACTTGCGGAAAGGGGGAGTAATGAAGACGGGTACGCCGCCATGGCATTTGCTCTTGATAGTTTGGTGTTTAGAGAAAGAGAAGAAACAGCGACAATTTATTCTCGTTACTGATGAAGAGAGGGATGATTTAGACAAGTCTCTGACATACAGAGCAATGCTCGATCGTTTGACTTTGGCAGGCGCGAAGCTTAACGTTGTCATCAAACACTCGTTTGAAGTCTCTGAGAACGGAAGACAACTGTGGGCCCTTGGTTTGGACAGCAAGAACAACGCTTACATCGCAGACGGTCGTAAACTGAGGGGAGGCTTTCCGGAGAGCGGATACGAGAGCACATATGAAGATTACGTCGAAATGGCTTTCGCGCGTGAAGGTGCAGCGTGGGATCTAAAACTGTTGCGTACCAACGACCCAGACATTCGCAAAGTGTTTACAAAAGCTTTCGTTCAGGTGAAAGTGGAAGAGATCATGGAGCAATTGAATGGAACTTGTAAGGAATGCAGATGCACCAATGGAAAGCCCAGTTGTGTTGTGATTCGTGCCGCTACACGGGAAGAACAGTGTTACTCTGGCGTGGTCAAAGATCTTGATGTGACTATTTTTCCCATTTCGAGCGCCAAGAACGTGGGCAACAAGGCAAGTTTCGCTTGCATCGTGTCGAACGTCGATCTCCCTTCGTTCACTTGGAGTCCGATTCCGTCGAACGCATTCGTGAGAGAAACGAGCTGGTTTTTAGTTCCGTTACGCTTGAGAACGAAGGGCAATACACATGCGAGTCAAGAACAGCTACCGGACGTTACGGAAAAGCTACAGTGAGCATGACAGTAATTGATCCAACTACAGAGCTTCTTAGAAAACTTTCGACGCCGTCGCCGTTTGTCATCGAAGTGCTGCCGCCGACTTGCGTGCAGTTGAACCAACACCAACGTCAAAAATTGGTGCTAAATAACACTTGCTGTTTCGCTTTTATCGTTATGTCGATGGTGTATTAAAAGAGTTTTGTGTTTGCATATTCGGAATTGCTTGTCCCAAAATTTTCATTTTACCTTATCCTAGCGATGAGATGGCCGGTGTGAACACCATCTTTCGATGCATGGTGAGGAAAGGAACGGTTGACACGTTTGTGTGGAGTCGCACTAGTGGCCATTGGACTCTACCGAATAATGCAGTTGTGGAGGGAAACGTTCTGTCGTTTACGCCTCTGTTAGAGGGGAAGGAGGAATTTATAGGTGTAGTGCTAAGGATTTTCTGGGGCGCCGTGTCATTGCGTTTGCGATGTTGACTGTTTGACCACTACGTATGCTGAATTTCGATTTTTATTAGATTTGCGTTCAGTGTGTAGCGAGCTCGAGTTTGTGTGTAGAGATAGTCGTGGAGGTGACTCCGGCGCGACCGCAGTTGTGTCCAGGGCAGACGGCGAAGTTGAATTGCGCGACAAGACTGAGTGGAGTCTCTCGCAGCTGGACGGTCAACGACGTTGCTGTCTCTGACGACTTTGTGAGGGACGATGGTCGACGGCTTGTCATTCCTACCGTCACTGTTTCTGATAACGGAACTTACAGATGTCTGACTACTTTCGGAGCATTCTTAGCGAACGATACGGCAGAACTTAGGGTTGACGTGGTGCGTTCCACAGCAGTTGTTGCTCCGAAGTCCAAGACGGTTGATTAAGGGAGTGATGTTCAGTTCAACTGTATTATACAAGGATGTCCCGCACCGGTGGTTCAGGGGTTTTCCGTCGGTCGACCGAGCCTACTTGACAATGCTAGAGAAGAGAATGGTCGTCTGTTTCTGACTAATGTGCTGCTGAGAACACCGACTGAGTATGTTTGCCAAGCTAGGTCTTTTTTTTGGTATTTACGAAGACCGTGCGACGCTGGTAGTTCAAACTAAGTGTACTAGTTGTCCAGTTTTACGGAATTAAGGACGCGTGATATGACGTCAGGTTGTCAGCACAATACAGGCAGGCAGCTAAGCGGTTGGCCACGCAATCGGGCGGGCGAGAGAACTTTCGGACGGACTGACGATGGACTAGCGGATTGACTGATGGACGGACGGACGGACAGATGGGGACGGACGGACAGGCAGACTGGCTGCCAAAGCAAAAAGGAGAGATTCGTCTTTGAACGCACTCTAATGATTTTAGCCCTAAACTAATGCTATCTCAGTGATTGAGCATTATGGGTGTTAGGGCCAAGAGGGTCAAAAACTTCTTTATAATTTTTTTTCAACTGTCGAGAGATAAAGATGGAAATTGGACCGAGGCACCAATAGGTTTGAGACATACTGGATACGTGCATTGACCATGACGCTTCAAATGTGCAGGAAAAACGATAGATGTACCTTTTGATTCACTTTGTGGAAACTTAATACAAAAAGCTAAATATGCAAGAGATACTTTAGCTAGGTTTTTAAGGGTCGTACAATATTTATGGTAAACTCATTAGTTCGTCGTTATGCTCTTTCTACTTAGATTGATGCACAAACTAGATAAATATTTGACAAACAAGCACAAACACAAACATTTAATAGACTAGACCATGGGTGCCTTCTGTCTATAGTATGTGTATTTGGTGCGTATTTAATGTGCACTGTAGTTACCGACGTGTGAAAAACTATGAATAGTAACGCTTTGAAGTACGTACTTGTGACCGACCGACAGACAGACACACCGACCGACTGCTAAGCAACGACGTACGTAACACGTGACCACTGATGGAGACAAAAGTGACCGGATGTCGTCTCTTTTTCACGCTTGCGCCCGACCTGATAGGCCAAGGTGTAATACACGTGATTGCTGAATGAGGCAAATACGTGACCTGATGTCAATCTGTTTCTCGCGCTCTTCTAATTGACTCTGAATAATTACAGTCAAGCAGCAACGCTACGGCATGCGGAGGGTTTGCACTATAGTGCTTCAACAGCTTTCATTTTTACCAAATTTTATGTATGTACTCGATGTAATGAATAAGTAGATTAGTGTAGTAGTGTATTAGCCCCAAAAGCTTCGAAATTCTGCCACATCTTTTTGTTCCGACGCTTCTTTCTCCAATTTGACATTAATGGTTTATCAATGCATTATCTCAAGTAGGTGACTGAACTGGTCATAAATGTGCACTTCTCTCTCTTCAATTGAAAACCCGCCTCTTTCAGCCTGTTGAGCACGTTATCCAGAACCTGCATATGCCCTTGCTCTGACTGTGTCGCTACTATAATATTATCCAAGTAGTTGTTAGTTTGTGGTATTCTCTTCAGCACTGCTGATGCGATACCGAATGGCAATCGAGCGCACTCGTAAGCTTTTCTTGAGGTGTTGATGGTGGTGTATTTTTTTGGAAGCGTTTAACAGCGTTACTTAATTATATGCCTGACTTATGCCTAGCTTTGAGAAGTATTTCTCTCCTGAAAGGGTTGCCAATAAGTCTTCCACAGTCGGAATCGGATAGGTATCACACCGGGCTGCCCTATTGATGGTCTGTTTGAAGTCTCCACAGATCCTGATCGATCTGTCCGGCTTCATTATCGGAAGTATAGGTGTCACTCATTCAGACTGAGTAGCGGGGGTGATGATGCCTTTAGCTTCTCATCGTTTCAGCTGATCTTCGACCCGTTCTCGCAAACCGTAAGGTATTCTTCTGGCCTTGCAAAACGTGGGGTTAAATGCTGCATCTTCTACGAATTTTTGCTTCTGGCCCGGTTTGAAAGATTCTTGTGTCCCCTCACTACTTGATGTATTCCATAGATAATATTTTGAAAAATCTTTTTTCATTTCAGGTTGATTTCCTGCAGCCAGTCTTGTCCTATGAGCTAGACTGACACCTTCTCTCTTTACCACCATGAGCGGTAGGGTAACCTTTCCATGCATTCTCTCGACCTGATTTCACTTTGACTTCTAGCTCTGCCAACAGTGGAATCACTTCGTCTGTATAGGTATGTATCGTCTTTCGTCTCGATTTCAGAGCTTTTTGTTCCATTTGACCATTGTTGTTGTAAGTTGTTTCCGAAATGAGGGTCACTGATGCCCCAGTATCTAACTCCACATCTAGTTTTCGATCTTCTATTACTATCAGAACTGTGAGGGGTCTTTTTTATTCTTTGATCCCTTTGTCGTGTGATTCACATAATATGCTTTCTCTTCCTCTGATTCCGACTCCTCTTGGCTTTCTTTCTCTACCTTCCGTGTCTTGTCTTCGTGGCGATCTTGCCTGCCTGTTCTGCTTTCTTCTTAGAGAGACGCATCCTTGCAATGTGCCCTCTCTCCGGCATGAGTGGCATTCACTGTCCTTGAAACGACACTTTTCTGTTGAATGGCTGGTCTCGCCACATCTGTACCAGGGTGTCCTTCTCAACTTTACAGACTCCTTCTTCACTGTGACTTTATTGGCTATTTGTATTGCCGCCTCTCCTAGTTTTGCAGTAGTGTCATGAACTGCTTCCACCTTCTTTCGTGCGTTTTCCATGCCACGTGTAATATCCGTTACTTTCTAAACGTGAGCGCCGTATCAATGAATAGCCTCTGCTTCATACATTCATCTGCTATTTCGCACACGAGTTGGTCGAGCAGTTGTTCTTCCAGTCTGACTCCACCTCAGTGTTCTGTTATCTCTCGTAATTTAGCTACAAACGTTGCCATTTCCTCACCTGGTTGTTGTGAACATGTGTATGTATCGCTGTACCGTCACTGTTGGTATTGGGCTATAGTGCTTCTGCAGCTTGTCGCAGAGTGTCACGTACGGTGTGTCGGCTGGTGTTTGAGGTGCTACAAGGCTAGGCTCCGAATCAGATGGTATGTCGCCTTTTCACAATAATTTAGCAATATGACGCGCTTTCTGTGTACATCTTCATGTGCGATCCCGTCCGCGACAAGAAACTGTTCTAGTCTTTCCTGATAGACTCCTCATTCTTTGGACGACGCCTCGTACTCTTCGAAGCGACTGACTGCATGGTAGGACTAGTCGCGAGAAATCCGATTCCGCTTGCAGAGTCGCTTGCTGTCTTTCCTGTTCCGGGTTTAGTTCATGTTCAGCTATAATCTCGTTCTCGTCGCCAGCTAGGTTGTATATTTACCACTCTGCTTTGCTATATGTACAATACATATAACCGATATGCCTAATCTTGCCCAACATTTTAGCACCCTTACATCAGTTAGTTTACAAGGGAGCGAAATGGGAATGGAATAAGAAGCAGAGCAAGGCCTTTGAAGAAGCAATGCGACAGTTGATATCTACGACAGTATTGCTCACTGTGATCCAGTCAAGCACTTGCTGTTGGCTTGTGAAAAGATGCCTCACCATATGGTTTGGTAAGCGTATTATCACACAAGATCGGGGATGGGAGCGAGCGCCCAATTGCATTCGCCTCATGCTCACTGAATGACACAGAGAAGAAATATTCGCAGATTGACAAAGAAGGGTTAGCTTTGCTATTTAGTTTACAAGTATGTTTTTGGATCAACATCACGTTGCTCACAGATCACAAACCACTGTTGGGTTTACTCAAGGCAGAGAAAGGTATTCCAGCCACGGCATCATATGCATGCAGTATGCGCTGTTACGCATTGAAATTGGCAGGATATCAGTATGATCTGCAATACGAAGGGTTCAAAGACAGCCATGCGGATGCATTGAGCTGCTTCCCTGTACCGACCACCATACCGCCGGTAGAAATGTAGAAACCGTATATGGTGTAAGATCGTCGTCTGACACTAGATGTTCCTCTGTTCATCTGTACAATGCGAGCTGAAACGAAGTAGAACAGCAGCGTATGATCAGCAACTAGACGCCTACTGCCCCATATGCATGAATTAAAACCTATAGGCAATGAACTATGACTGACTTACCACTTAGACCTAAAGAAAGATAATATAGAGTCCTTTCCGTGTCGCTTCCGGGAAGACTGTTTTCTTAAATTTGCATAATTTAGGGAAAGCCAAGATGTCGCATTAAGAACGCGCGCTAATGTTGATCGATGGCCTGTGCCGACAGGGTTAGGCAATTTACTTCACGGAAAATAGAAACGATTTAATTAATATTACTGTAACCAGCGCCATTAACAATCGCTAACGGCTAGCTAAATATAGAATTTGAAAACATTGGTTGCAATTTGCAAACTATAGGATCAAAATTTAAAAAGTAGCCGAATTTTTTGGGGGGACCAAGCCGCCAGCAGGCCCCCCATAGCTACGCCACTGCGACTGCATTGTTTGTCTCTTGCAGACTCTCCAGCCAAAGCCCATCTAGTATTAGGATATTGTTAATGTGAACAGACGAAAACGGTAGCTGATAGTCTACAAATCGAGCTATACCATTGACAAACTAGAGTTCCAAGTTGTTTATTGTGCCGAAGAGTGAAAGAAGAAATATTGAACTTAGTATAGATAGATTTCTCCACAACCTAATCCGGTTGAAGTTGTGGACCTCTCCCGGGTTAATTACTCTATAGCTCCACAATCTATTCCAGTTGAGCTTATCCTAACTCCACAAACTATCTAAATCCACCGTCCCGACAACTGGACTAGAGTTTGTTGAGCTATAGTTTGGGTGAGTTCAACCGGATGGAGACTAGAGAAATACGTCCCAGAACTTGCATCGAAGTTTCTCAAAGTTACCAGTGGGGTCGTAGTGGCGAAGACCATGCCGCTAGAACTACCAAATGGCGACAAACGTTCCAGTAAATGATGGAGACAAACTGATTGTAATAAGTTGATTAGTGTAGTTTGTCTGTTCTTACATATGTGTCGTTATGCCTCACCTTAATTTTTAGTCTACAGAGTAATTATATATATTTTGATTTGCAAATAGTAAATTATATATATGTGTAAATACTTAAGCACTTTCTTTTGAGCTAGCATGCACAACTTTGTCTAAATCATTGATTCAAAGCTATCTAGAAGTTTTAGTGAATTATCTAGTCTCAAACATGGCTACACCCCAACCAGCCCAGGCGGAAGCAAATCCAAAGTGCTACGACCTAGCGCACGTTAGTAGGCGTGGTCAGAGATAGCTGGTCATCTGTGTGAACAACAATAATGTTAATTGCACTAAAGAAATCTACCAAACACATAAAGTCTGTGTTCGTTTCCACAAACAAATTCCTTGCGCATGCAGATAGATCTAACATGTCTGTCAGTTCTTTATGAACAGTTAGTATCATTAGATGATTTAATCAGCTCTGGTTCATAGTTGCACGCAAGTACGTTTTCACTCTTCTTCGACAAGCGGAAAATGACGGTTAACTTGTGGCGTTAGACACTGGCATAACTAGAATCAGGCGTTATATTGTCACAACCTCACTCAAGAGTTCTCTCCCATGTCCCAGACTAATTAGATGGTCCTTCACTTGACCAAAAGTCACTGGAAGCTTATTGACTGTTCCCTCTTCAGAAACTTGCTGAGATTGAAACTCAGCAGTAAGAATTTCCAGCTGGCTCTTGAGGCGTGCAGGTTCGATGTCTCCCTCGTACAATCTCACAACAACTTCCATGTCTTCACTGTAGTCGTCTGCGGATGCGGTCTTGGTTAGCAAATTCTGAAGGTGTGCATAGATCTTATAACCGGGTTGATCGAAGCGATCTCTAATAGAAGACAGAATTCCGTCAATTGTTGTATAATAGGTAATCCGGTATAGATCCTTTGGAGATTCGGGATGGCTGCCTTCGCCAATACCAGCCTCATACCGGTTTAGAGCTTCCCTCTTCCGTGGCATCATAGGCTCGCTTACATCCACAGTTTCAGACTTCTTCACTACGTTTTGCCAGAATATATCAAACTCTTCATCAGTCCTCAATGCAGATATCACTTTGATTGTTACATTTGCTGTAACCTGGCCCTCTGCAGCTGACAGTTCCTTCTTTTGCAATGTACAGCTTAGGTTGTCAACTAACCTAAGTATCCTACTTCCAAGCATTACACCAAAAAGAAAATCAAATTTTGTCATCTCGGTTGCCACTCCGTTTACTTTGGCAGACGCTTCAAAGTCTCTTCGAGCCATCTGCGAAAACTCCTCGAGGTTATTCTGTAGCACAGAATAGTTAGCCTCGACACTTGCCAAAGAGTCTGATTTCACCGTCCATCTTGTTGGACACAAGGTACGAAATCCAGGCTTACCAGGTGATAACTCATCTTTTATTCTCTTGTAGGTAGCATTTCTTTTCAATGAATACTTCAGCTTTGATAACTCGAAAGTCATATCGAAGGCATTTCTAATGACTTTTATTTTGCGAATGGTATCTTGACATGCTAGATTGAGGGAGTGTCCATAACAGTGCGTGTATAATGCCCTTCGCTCGACTGCTAATAACTGTGTTGCGACTCCAGTGCGAACGCCGGCCATGTTAGCAGCACCGTCGTAGCACTGACCTCGGCAGTTCTTCATGTCAAGATTGAACCGTATCGAGATGTCCTTGTACTTCACTATCGCAACTAAAGTATTTGCATCAATTGAGTCAGTTTGATGGATACCTAGAAATTCCTCGTGGGGTTCTAGGTCATTGTCTACTCAACGCAAAACAAAGACGACTTGCTCGGTTGTACTGACATCAGTTGTTTCATCAACCATAATAGAGAAATATGAATCTGACGATTTGATCCTATTTACGATGTCTTGTACAATTCGATAGGCCATAATCTGAAGTAGTTCATTTTGAACGTCGTGACAAGTATATTTATCCCTTTTCTTTGCCAAAAAACCTTTCAGTGTATCATCAGAGCTTTGCAACAGAACCATTAACTGACTGAAATTTCCATCTCTTTCACCAGAACCGTCACCTCTAATTGCAAGTCCTTGCCTAGCGAGAAATCTCAGCGAGGCCATCACCTTCAAAAGACATGAGCGATGTTCTTTGTTAGTCTGGGCTGCTTGAGATGACAGACTATCTGCAACATCTCTTGTTGTAGCTGGAAGAGTGATAACTGCTTCAACTGCACGTTTGTGAAACGAAGATCTTTCATGCCTCGCAAACACCACAGGCATCTTTCCAATTTGGACATCCTTGGAAATAAACGAAGGTTCTGCCCCCGTCGGCTGGAGTTTCAGTTGTTTAATTGCTGTAATAAATAGGTGACAGAACACTCGTTCGGTCTCTGCGTCCCAATGAATCCAAGTCTAGCGATCAAACCATTTCTCGTTGAAGGATCTGCGGACTACTTTTTCCTTTCCAAACTCAACTGCAGGAAATAAAATCTTCTTGGGCTGATTAGGCCTTCCACCCACGTCGGGGCACAATGGGAAGGCAAGAGACATGAAATCGTCCGCGTGAGGTACACGTGCCTTTCCTACACGGTCCCGGACTAGGTTTCGGAACCCAGACCGCCTAACATGCCAAGACGAGAGCTCGAATGGCAAAGAAATATAATTGTTCTTGCAACCAAAAATGGAAATGAACCTTCAAAAGTGCTACGGCCATGGCCGTAGCGCCGTAGCCGTCTCGCCGGGGCTGCCAACAGTGTCATATGACAGTCTCCAAGAGCCAAAAATTGGTTTGCCAAAGGCTTCATAGACGGAATTTTCTAATGCCTTCTTCGCAATAATACGGACCATCAGCAGCGACACGGTAATTCTGGGATTTTGGTCACGTGATATTGTAAACGCCATTTTGTGTAGTGCGAGTTGTACGTCCGGTTGTCAGTCTAATCGGTCGTTGGTCGTAACTCGGCTTTGCTGTGTAGTGCTGGGGTTGTAGCTACAGGATTGAGCAAGGATACAGAACGTCCCAATTTTCGAGAGATTACTGATGAAGCGCGATGGCTAGTGCTGAAGTCGTGATGATGATGGAATTACCTCAAGCTAGGACACGGCATCCCAGAACATGCAGTGAGAGAAATAATGAGAGAACTAAAACTACGTTGGCTATTTTGAATGGGAAAACGGGGATGGAGGAAAGGTTTATTGATTTAATTAAAGTATCACCTTCAAGCTGTTGCGAGAGGGTGCATTCTTATTGGTATATCTTAGTAAATTCTAGTAAACACTATAAGGTTTTCTTTGACTTTGTTGATTAGCACTTAATTTATCTTTTATACATGCAATCTTACAGTGTGAGCACTCAATAGGCGCAGGCATACTTGGTCACAGTTGGAGGTTTTTTGTTGCTGCAACTTAGAGTCGTGATCTCGTTATGAGACAACAGAGAAGTGGCCACATGCCATAAGATTTAATTTTGTCAGCTGTAGCTGTTGCTGTTTGTTGTTGATTAGTGTATTGTAGCATGCTTAATAATAAGTTATACAAAATTCTTTATTCTCATCCTGGGCAGGAGAGTGTAGATGAAAATGTTTCTAAAGTTTCTTGATGCTCGGATTTGCTGGTCCACTTTTGAGCTTAACCAAATAGATTTTGATTTGCGGATGCGCAATGATATCATGCTTGCTGTAAAATGACTTGGTAGTATATATATATATATATATATATATATATATATATATATATATATATATATATATATATATATATATATACATTGTATGACTAAATATCAATGATTCTGCAAGTGTTAACAGTACTAGTGCATGTGGTCCAGCAACTGTTACCGTGTTTTGCTTGGTATCCGTGTCTTTTGCTTTAGTGTCTTTTGTTTTCTGTTTAAGTATTTTGTAACATTAATGAATGCATTGCAATGAAACTGCACATGCTCAAAATGTCATATGATTATTACTTTTTAGTTTTATTTTGATTAGTCGGTCCAGGTTTCATGTCCAAATATCCGAACATCAAAAAATGTAGTTGGTTTGGCCTTAGAGCAAAACATGTAAGGCAAAATAAGATGGTAGGAGTTCTGGTTGTTGTGTATGCAGGTTGTCTTAGTGAATTATGCTGGGTTTACGCATGTGTGTATTATTATTATTATTATTTTTAATAGATTATGTTTGGACATTGGTGCAGTCTCTCACAGAATTGATTAACCTAAAACCACTTTGTGACACCACTCAAATAACAAGTCTACTCAAACATTCGAGAATGTCTTGTCAAAATAACCTGGAAAGTCACTGTCAGTACACGGTAGTTGTGATTTTTGTTGGTTTTCTTTACTTTTGTTCTGTGAATAGAGATGCGTTTGGTCAGTAGTAGTATGGGCATCACACTATCTCTCTTCTAACTGAAATATTATTCCAATTCGAGATCAAACTTAAGACAGTAACAGTGCATTTGGTATTTACATAGATTCATCAGAAATGACACTCTAATGTATCTTAATTTAAGAAAACAACTGCATTGATATGAGCAGCCATTAGCAGGTGATCTGATGTACATACTAGTTGCATAGTTTAAAGATGATATGTATGGAAAGTGACTGAAAATGCATGTAACTGCAAGGCTAACATCCAGTAGCATATAGTTAAGCAAATGAGGGTGTCAATTCAATGAGAAAGTAATTAGAATCTGAACTTTTAATTTGCTTGTTTGTGTGATGTTGGACTTCTCAGTTGCAACAGACTGTGGTAGAGGTGAGTGGTAGAGCTCGGTTTTCAATTAAAACAACAGCCCGTGCAGTGAAGCTAGAATTCACGTGGTGTCTAATGATGAAAACAAGTAGCTAACTGGTCACATTTTGCACAATGTCTTTCTAATTAATAAGAAAGTCGTAGTGTAGTATTACTGTGATTTCTAATTTGTACCAAAATTGTTGAACACTTGTAGGTGGTGGGATTTTTCTAGTTTTTGTTGTTTGATTTGGTTTAATGCTGTTGTTTATCATAATATGATGTGTTTTCAGATGGCATGCACTACTTGCTGATTCGTGTTAAACAGTCACTGCACAGCTACTGGAACAATTTTGTTCTTCTACTTGATCTTCATGTCTGGATGAAGTTAAATTTCTCATCAAGTTTGTTGTGGAAGAAGAGTGTTTCTAGCTCCCAACTGGCAATTAAGGAGTGACAAATCTTCAACTAAACACTTTCCTAATGGATTACAGTCTGGACTTCAGCTGGTTGACATGAACAGTTTTGTAGTTGGACCAGGAATGAATTCAAGTGATTGAGTCAGCAAGAGGAGAGGCTAGAGGCATGACTCTGAAGCCTGGTTCACAATATTGACGCCGACGTTGACGTCGACGTCGACAATAGAAATGAATCCTATTCCAGCGTTGACGTCGGCGTCAACATCAAAGGATGCCGCCGACGTCGAGGCGGTTTATTTGAAGTTTGACGCTCAACTTAGCGTTGGTGTCATATTGTGAACCAGGCTTGAGAGGTATGGTTTGAATCATACAGTTAAGAGTTTGAAATGAGAAATTATGTAATAGGGAAAATACGGTAATATATGTCATCTGCCTCTAATGTGGGCATGTCAAATCACTGTCATTTTTAGAGTCAGGAGAAGGTATTAGAGGTAATCATAGTTGTGGGTTGATGCTTTACAAATTTTGTTTGGGTGCTTGTCTTGTCTGCCGGTTTCTGTACATTGTTTCTTTGTCCAACAAGACAATCTTTGTGTGTCTGTTTGTTTGTCTGTCTGTCTTAATTTTCTTGTGTGGCATTGCATTGCATTTTGCCTCAAATTTTCGAATGGCTTTTTGTGTCAGAAACTGTGTTGAATATAGCTTTTGTTTAATTTGCCTTGGGCTGCAGTTTTGTGTTAGGGCCATGTACAGTATACACATTGGAATGAGCAATACTGATGCTCTCTGTTTTGTTTGTTTCTAAGATATCCAGCAGTACACTCTGTAACTTGTTTGTGAGAGAATGTTGAGGCCATATGCTGGTTAACTTGTTAGCTCTTGTGGGTCTTCCTCTGTTTGTTTGTTTGTCTGATCAAAACAACAGGGAATTGGCTGAACCAAAGGGATTATGTTCCCATGTTCAGTTATATCAACTCTTGCCAGCAGTTGCACAGCTTGTTTATTTATTTCAAGCTGGGGTGACAGTGGCATTTACCTGTACTGATAATGTCAACTTCTTGATTGGCAAGAACCTTCTATGAGGTATTGCCAATGTGTTGGTTGGTGAGTATCATGCTTAGTTAATTAGTGTCTAGATAGTTGACAATCTGGTCAGACAATTGACATAAAGTGCAACCATAGCCATATGTACTCAGTACTGTCTTGAAATAAGGACGGTTTGATCAGCAGGAATGACACATTGAGTGGTACGTAATTTTGTGTTTCAACAGAGTGTTAGTGTGAATTGAGTTGTTTGAAGATTGGTATGTATCTTGACTTTGATTGTTGACTTATTTGGCAGTGGGATTAGACATGATCCAGAAACTTTAGGGTACCTTTGTAACAGACAGTTTGAGCACAAATATGCACCAAATGACACAGAAGACTGTCAGAAAAAGACGGTTGAACAGCTTGTTTTCTTGTTTGCTGGTTTTTGTTTGGTTCTCTGGTTGCCTGTATGCTACCACTGTCAGAGTTGTATTTTTTCTGCTTGCATAGCTAGCATGCAGTGACTGTAAGTGCATGTGTGTAGGTCTGTAACTGGAATATATGGATATGTCGTGCTAGCACATCTCTAATAATATCTACAGATAACCTTTTGAGGCTTTGCAACGAGAAGTGGACAATTTACGGGAGGAGAGACTCTGATTCTTGTGGAAAGACATTCTACTCCTCACTCTTAATTCCTCTTTGAATAATGAAATAAACGTATGACGAGATCAGACGTGTACACAGTGTAGTCTGAAGTGTGATCACGACAAGCTTGCAAGTGTACATCCGATGGGCGTGACTTACAGTCCAGCAGCAATTCGTCTTGTTCTCGTTCTCAGCGTTCCTCGTGTTTACAACCGGTATCAGCCGGTTGGCGGCTGAGGAGATCCACACCCGTTTGCTGGGCAGAGGAGGTCCGCGTGTAGGCGGGCGCAGTAGAGTGGATAGGTCAAACGTATCTCCCTGTCGGATCTGGACGGTCTAAACACTAGACTCTGGACTCCTATTTGTATGTAGGGAAAAATCGAGATAGTTAACGTTTTAAGTGATTATCTAGAATATCCGATTTTGTATAAATATTTTCGATTTTTGAACACAAATTCTAACTAATGCAATTGAGATTCAGGTATCTTGTTATGGTTCCTATCTCCTAATGCTAAGCACTATGAATTCTGTCGCGGCCTATTCTCACATGACGGTATATGGAGGGACGTACAAGGGGCGGTCTCGTTTTGTCATTTGACACCAGCCAATGCCCGGTCTTATTCTAATGAGCTCATTCCTCATATTTCTTAGCCAATCGTCCGCCCCTAGCGGTCGAATCTCGTGGGTTCTTCGTCTTGTGGTCGTGTCGATCGCTGTCTCTGCACGTTTTGTCGTTTGGGATTGCAAGCAAAGAGAAGGAGTGTTGGTGCTAACTGTGTTGAGCTTGTTGACATGATGGTGTCTCCCTGTGGTGTGTCGGTCACGGTGTTGCTGTTGTGGGCGCTTGCCGTTCGTTGTCAGCAGGTCAGTAGTGCATACATGCACTAGAGCATCGTCTTTGTAGATTGGGAACACTAGAGTGTCGATTACTGGAGCGTCGATGAACGAGATCTAGGAGTTTCAATGACGTCCTTCCTTTTGTCCGTTGAAGTCGTTTGTATGTGCTGTAATCGGGTTTAGTCATGCATTGCTCTGCTTCACTGTATTGTGCAGCCTTGGTTGCTAGTTTATCACTATGCGGTTTCAGCTGTTTTGTGATGCAAATTTGGTTATCTTCTAGCCGTGCAACTTGGTCTTCACTTGATCTTGACTGGTTCATGTCCCCTTGACTAAGATGTTGTAGTAGTCGACGTGCATTAGTAGTACAGGTTTTAGCAGAATCTGGTCGTTTGATCCGGAAGCAGAGGTTGTCGGGTCGTGACACTCTGTATTGTTGCCCTGCCCACAGGCGTGGTTTGATTTGTTTTGACTACGCCTACTTGTTATGTTAAGGATGAAATGGAATTGCCTATGGACGATGAAGATTACATTGGTGGGAGTGACGTCAGTGGAGGTAATCAGACTATGTTTAAGCGTGGATGTTGAGCAGTGAATGGGACGTGTTGTGTTTATTAGCTGTTGCTCTAGGATCAGGAATTGCTCCTGCAAAAATAGTGGAATTGGTTTTGGCAGGGCCATTGGACCTGGACGTTCTTCTTGGTTTACTTGAAGACGTCATGCTGGCGGCCGGTTATGATTTCAAGTTTGAGTCTGAGACTTCTGGTTTTGTGTCTGGGTATGTTTTTTGTTATGGATAGCTGTAAATTGTTTATAACATAAATAGTGTTTAGTGGACACACACACACACACACACACACACACACACACACACACACACACACACACACACACACACACACACACAAACACACACACTTGGAACCTGGAATTCCGCCATACCCACTATGGGCTTCGGCATCGCAGAAGTTTTCGCCAAGAAGAGCGGTCATTGGCTTGTGACGGGTCAATATTCAATGACACCAGGTCTCCTTGAATGGTATCAATCAACCTGTTCTTTGGACCATACTGAGGGCATTTCACATTATGGAACTTGCTTCTCAGCAACAACTTCTGTGGATGAGAGACGTTCATCTGTTGTAAATCATCAAACCACTGCAATCTTTGATGTTGAATTTGGCATTCAATTGGTTCTTCCTTGGCAGACACACACACACACACACACACACACACACACACACACACACACACACACACACACACACACACACACACACACACACACACACACACACACACACACTTATTTGCATATGAGAGTGGTCAAGTTGTTCATCATAGCATGTAGACTGCTATTAGTCTGTTTGTGGGGTACCTAAAACGTTATTAGTACTGGAAGTGACTATGTTGATAAAGGAGTGAACAGTGCAAATGTTAATATACTAATAATTATTGAAATGCAGTGTATACTTTATCAACTATATTCTGTTTAGGATTGTTAGGATCTTTGCTAAAACCAAAGATACAGATGAGCCTATTGGAGCAGAAGAGCTTCTTCGTTATTTTGATCTTGTCAATGATCAACTTTCAGAGCTTGGAGTCGCGGGTATAAGAGGTGTTGAGGACATTGTTACTCCAGCAACAGAAATGCCAACAGAAATATCAACAGTTGTCTCATTGCCACATGTCATTCTTTATCCAAACACAATTGATACAGTGGAGGGTGAAGTTGTTCGCTTTACAAGTTTGACCATCCCACGTGACAGCGTAGAGTTTGATTGGAATCGACATGATGGGAAGTCTCTTCCAGCCAACTCGAGAATAGCTAACTATAATGTAAGCTCAGTGCTTGAAATCACTGGGGTGACGCCTGGAGATACTGGAAGATACCAACTTACTGCGATAGGGTCTTCTGGACAAGTTCTTGTTCTGACAGTTGACTTGAAAGTCACAGCATTAGGTAGTACATATTTTTTGGTTACAATACCTCTGTTTGTATGGGCTTTTTGTTGTTTTAGGTGATCAGTGTGAGTTCAATTGTGGAGGGAATGAGTGTATTCGTCGAAAGCAAGTCTGTGATAGTTATAGTGATTGTTCTAATGGGAAGGATGAAATTGGGTGTGGTAAGACTCTTAGACTGACAGTGGAAAGAAGTACAGTTCTTATAACATTTCATTTTTTAGATCGAAGACCTTATGGCAGATGTTTTTCAAAGGAATTCTCATGTGTGAGACGATGCATTGACTTATCCCGTGTTTGTGATGGTACAGTAGACTGTGATGATCAAAGTGATGAAGCAGCTGCTTTATGTTTGCTATCTGGTAAGGTAACAGTCATTAGATATTGCTCTTGCTTTGCTAGATGCTTTTTTAACTTATCTGCTTTATAGTTCTTGTTGCACTAGGGATACTTTGTTTGGTTTGTCTGTCTGCATGCACGCAGTAACTCTTTTAGTCTATTTGTGCATGTTCGCATAGTTGGTTTGTTTGTATCAGTTTGCTTGTCTTCTCTGTTCATTTGCAGTATTCATGTCACACCTGTGACTATACTGTTGTACCAAGTGTGGCTAACTTATATTGTTTACAGCACAAACTTGCCAGTCAGATGAGTTTTCTTGTTCCCAAAATCAATGCGTCAAAAGAGATTGGGTGTGTGATGGAGAGTACGACTGCACAGGTGGTTCAGATGAGCAAAATTGTGGTATGTGCATTCTCATACCCAGGGATTGAATCAGTTGATTGAATTGATGGTCTCTAGGTTCTATAGCTCCAGGTTCATATTGTCCTTCTACACACTTTGGGTGTGGAAATCATCAATGTGTTCCATTAGCGGAATTTTGTGATGGTACAATGCATTGTCTAGATGGCACAGATGAGCGTATCTGCAGTAAGGCTATGTTTGTGTATAGTGGTTAATCGTTAATTATATTTATGCTATTGAAGAAGGAGGGTGGTCTGAGAAACAAGCTCTTTTCTTAGAAGAAACCCACTGCATAAACAGATAGGAAAGCCACAGACCATTAGTTAATTAAGTTTAGAGCAGGTGCTAAAATCTCGGATGTGATACTTTGAGGTTGTAATAGCATCGTACAGCGTATGGATTCTAGTTTCTAAGTATTGAACCCTGCTGTGTAGTATTTGTTGTGGTCCAGCACATTGTTCACAGTCAGATTTGTCAAACGGGCAATAATTGTTCGCAAAGTGTTTCAGAATCATTCTGACAACTAATGCACTTGTAAATTGTACTGTATGATGTTGACTTGACACACAATTAATAGAACAGTGCATGAGGAGGAGACAGTTGCGCAGGCATCTATGTGTCTGAAAGAATACCGAGAAATGCTAAGAAGACCGAGAAATGCTAAGGAGACTTGCAAGTGCTGTGGACAATGCAGTGTGTGATAAGTGAAAGTTCAGTTGTCTCAGCAGCTTTATGCTGCAGAAGGTGGCTGTAGCTGTCAGGCACAATCTATACTATTTCTAACCCATCCATAGTATGATTTAGCTAAACTTACTCATTTTGATTTGTGTCTGATCACGTGACTAATTCTAGACCAACTTGTATGAATTAATTGCTCTTAGGTAGATAAAGATGCTTATTGTATGTTTAATTAAAGTGATATCAACTAGGAGACCAGGGTCAACTGTATGTATTGCATGCAGATCAGTGGTAACATTGGTTGTTGCTTCTGCCAATAGGCAATTTATTGATTTTGTGCAACATGCTGATATGATTTTGTGTACAGGTGAGCCTGTGTTCAGTGTCAGTCTACCTGTCAGCTCAACGGTCGACGTTGGTGAATCTCTCAGTTTGGTATGTGAGGCTAGAGGAAGTCCAACACCAGACATTACGTTTCTAAGAGATGGGGAAAAGTTACCATTCGAGTCTCGTATTACCATGACGTCAAAAGCTGGTATTGGTCAGCTTGTTGTGGGTAATTTCAACAGTAAAGATGCAGGTGTATACACGTGTGAAGCAAGAAACACGCGTGGTAGGAGGTCAAGCATGGCCGTTGTCAATTTTGTTGATTCTGTGGTAGAACAATGCAATGATCCTGATCTCACGCAGGGAGTGCCAAAGAGATCTGTGTACCATAAAGTTGTTCCTGATCCAAGCGGAAAGGCGTGCGTGGATGTGGCCTTTCTTGTGGATGAGTCAGGATCTATGATGGACGAGCACGAATGGTTGAAATCCACAGTCCCCAAGTTGGAGCGTAAACTTGGTGATATCGGTATAGGGTCAGGTGCATTAAGAAATCGATACGGTCTCGTTGGTTTCGGTCGTGAGTTAAAGAATCTTGCTTTGGGGCCTGGAGCAGTTATATCTGTGGGTACTGATTCTAGCGGAATGGGAAGTGATAAGGAATTGGTTGTTGCTCTAGAAGAGTTGCGGTTGGATGGTGTGTTTGAGGATGGATATGCAGCCATCGGTATTGCTCTGGACCAGTTAACGTTTAGGTCATCTTGTGCCCTTCAGTTTATATTGGTGACGGATGAAGATCGAGATATATTCAATACGACCACCAACTATAACTATACGTTGGCGTGGCTTCGTCGTGCTGGAGCTACTCTCAATGTTGTAGCTGATCAGAAGTTTTCCAAGGGTGACGAAAAGCTTTTGGGAATGGACTTTAGAGATAATGGTTTTATTCAAGTTGCCAAGACATACACAAAGATGGCAGGGGCATCTGTAGAAAAGGGGTATGGAAGCACTTTTAGAGATTATGTTCGAATGGCTTTTGCCACTGATGGTGCTGCTTGGGATCTGAATCGATTGAGAAGAGGAGGCAATACAGCGACCGCGTTTACTGAAGCGTTTATCAATATCAAAGTGGAGGAGATCCAAACCCAACTGCAACGTTGCTTGCGATGCACTTGCTCAGAAATACCAACGCCAACTTGCCGCGTGACCAATATCCTACCTAATGAGTGCCCAGGTTAGACGTCATGTCATAGCAACTGATGTGAAGCAAGCATGGAATCAGGCACGCATGAACCCACGCATACGCACACGCACGCGCGCGCGCGCGCGCACACACACACACACACACACAGACACACAGACACACACACACACACAGACACACACACACACGCACACACACACACACACACGCACACGCACACACACACACACACACACACACCTGGACCTGGACCTGGACCTGGACCTCGAAGTTGGTCATCATAGATGATGCCTGCCGTCCTGTGGTCTTAGCCAAGAGATGGTCTGAACAAACGACTCGTTTACACACACACACGCACGCACGCGCCGGTTGTCTTTGTTATTGCATCTGCAAAATAATAACGCATTATCGCCTTTTTGTGTATCTAGTGAATGTAACAACAGTCTTACCAACTCTTACTCCTGTTCCTCCGACGACGACGCCACAAGTTGTCGTTGACCCCAGCGTAATTACTAAAGATGAAGGAGAAATGGCTGTTTTTACCTGTCGGGTTGTCATACCAGGAAGTGTCAATTTACCAGAGGAACTACGAATACGTTGGTATTTTGGCGGCCGTGAAGTACAAGTTGGAAGTGAAGTCATGGTGACGTCCGATGGCAGGACGTTGACGGTGAGGAATACCATAGCGAGTTATGCCGGTGACTACGAATGTCGAGTCTCAACGGCTGACGGGGATTTCAGTGACATTGGACATCTCATCGTTAATGGTAAGTCCTTACAGAATCATCATTTTTCTTATTATACAGCACTTTCTCGTTTTCTGCTTGTCTTGACTTGTTTGTACGCGCTTTCTGTTTTTTTAGTCCCTCCATCTGCTAGAACCGATCCTAAAGTGGTTACAACTCCTGATGGAGACAAAGTCACATTTAGATGTATTACATTCGGTTCACCAACACCGTTAGTGAAGTGGACGCGAGCAGACGGAGGGCTGCTGCCGGGCGGTCTCGGTGCTGCCTACTTTGGAAACACACTCGAATTTGTGTTGACAGGTGATGACGATGCTGGACTGTACGTGTGCACTGCCATCAACTCTGCCGGCCAGGCCCAAGATTCAAGTCTCAGCCGAAGATTAGCTCCTACTCTTCCTCCGACGACACCAGCTATCACGACCGAAGCAGCGACAACGCCGCCTATCACGACTAAAGCAGTGACGACACAGCCAACAACAACTCAACCTCCTACTACAGCGTCTTCTTCGACAGAATCACCCTTTCCAAGATTTTGCACCTTTTTCAATAACACAGTCTTCATCGGTGACAGCATAAGAATCTGGAGGGAAGCCATCGACAGGTCCGGTAGCTTTGTGCAGACCGCAGCTGATATCGTTCTTCTCGTAGACGAGTCCAAATCCATGGTGGGAGAGCACCAATGGCTGAAAAACATGGTACGACAGCTCGACGAATCACTGAAAGCAAAAACGATTGGCGTTGAAAGCGACCTTCCTAATAAGTTTGGAGTACTAGGCTTTGGAGCGGCGAATCCAATTGACTACACGCCGGGAAGAGTCGTTCGTGGTGATAGAGATGAGGTCATGTTTAGTGCGGAAGAAGTTGAAGCCGCGATAGGAAAGCTGCAGCTGAACGGCCAACGCGAAGATGGCTACAGCGCCATCGACACGGCCATTCGCGAGTATGGCCGATTGTTTCGCGATCCGTCTCGCGTAGCTCGTCAGTTTATTCTCGTTACGGATGAAGACCGCGACATACTGCCGGGCAAGGGTGATCTGACGTTTCAAGCAATACTCAACAAATTGATGCCTCCGAGAAATACCGAAGTTGAAACTCTCTCCAACATCGTTCTTAATGTTATTGTCCAAGAGGAATACGAGACATCGTCTAATCAACAATCTTTAGGCATCGACGATGAGCTAAATTGCTATGTCGCCGCCCCGTCGAACATATTGACCGAGGTCGATCAGAAAAGTTACGGTTTTGAGGAAAACTGTCAAGCCGTACCGGACAGTGCATACCAAACGACACACACGGACTACACCGATTTGGCTATAGCGACCGGTGGCGGGGCGTGGAGTCTTAACATGTTGCGCAACGACGACGCCGACGTCGTGAAGGCATTTACGGACGCATTCGTTCACGTCAAAGTCGGCGAGATTGTCACTCAGATTTTTGGCGTTTGCCAGAAGTGTGATTGTCAGGCGAGAGGGATACCAAGATGTCAGGCAATCAGTGGTATTCAATCTCAAGAGGAGTGTAATCCGGTGACGTTTCAACCTACACTCCCTCCGACTCGACGACCCGAATCTGTGCTGGTGGTCATGGTCGAACCACAAGGAGTGATAGAGGTCAATGTTGGCGAGACGACGCGTTTTGAATGTCGTGCCGAGGGGGGTAGATTGCCTTATAGATACGAATGGATAAAGAAGGGTAATCCAGACGTCGTTGTCGGTAGTGGACGATTTTTGATACTGAGAGATGTTCGAAGAGGCGATAGTGGCGTATATGATTGCGTTGTGACGACGAGAGACGACGAAACGAATGAAGACGACGGCCGTGTATCAGTCATCGGTAACTGCGTGTTCGTGTGCGTGCGTGTATTTATGTATTTTTGTTTGTTTGTGTGTCTGTGTGGTTGTCTGTGCGTGCGTGCGTGCGTGCGTGTGTGCGTGCGTGTGTGTGTGTGTGTGTGTGTGTGTGTGTGTGTGTGTGTGTGTGCGTGTGTGCGCATTATTTTATCTTTTTACACTTAACTTTAGCGTGGTGTGCTAGTCGTGATGGCTGGCGTCTTGTCTTCGCTAGCGCTGTTACCGGGCTACTGCACTATGGGGTGCTTAACACGAAAACCGCACACACACACACACACACACACACACACACACACACACACACACACACACACACACACACACACACACACACACACACACACACACACACACACACACACACACACACACACACACACGCACGCACACACACACTCACACACACAAACACACACCCACAAACACACACACACACGCGCATGCACACACACCACGCATGTACGCACGCACACACGCACGCATGGATACTGCGCGCCTCTACCGAGAGCGGTGGTGCGATGTCTGTTTTAGATGGACACTTCCGTACGTCTGTCAGGAAGGGTCGACGTTGAAACTGCAGAGTTGATCATTCCTTGCGTTTTGGCCGTTTAGTTGGTCGAAGACATTTAATTCCGTGGTCTTAAAACTGTTGGAGGGAATAGACGCGAGCGCTTTCTTAATTAAACGACTCGCTACGGGCTGCAGCACAGAGACCTTGTATTACAGATGAAGTATTCATTTTGTCAGTAGCTGACGGCATGCAGCATAGATATGTCTCAACACCTTCAACCCCGACGGGGCTGTACTATTCCCCAAGAGTTTACACCGGTCTTTCCACTCAGATTTGTATACTTTCTTTGTGCTCTTATTTTAATTACGCGTTTGTGATGATGTTTTTGTTATAAATCGCATTCTGTGTTTTTTGTCGGTCAGACAATTGCTTTAAACGCAACGTCAGCATCGGCGAAGGTGAAACATACGTCTTCGGCGCTGACGACTCTTTAGCCACAGGCGTTCCTACAACTGCTGACATCATTTGGTTGATCGACGAGTCCGGATCGATGGCGAAAGCGCACGAATGGCTCGTCAACGTCAGTCTACGTTTGGATAGTGCGCTGAAGAGCGCCGGCGTCGGATCGGACGGAAACGAACCGAATCGTTTTGGTCTGGTCGGATTCGGTGTGGCGCGGGAGGATAGAGTTCGCGGCGTCGTGTTCACATTGGGCGAATCCATATGGGGCTCTGCAGATGATTTCAACAAGTACGGAGTACCACAGCTTATTCGGAGCGGAACGACGGAAGACGGGTATCAGGCTATGTATACGGCATTGCGGAGCTACAAGTTTCGAGAAAAAGCCGCGCGACAGATGATCTTGGTCACTGACGAAGCTCGCGACGTCGTCACGCCACCGCCTCTAACCCGGAGAGAAATCAAACAGCTACTTAACACTTCAGGTGTAACTCTGAACGTCGTCGTTACTCACGAGTTCGAATTGCCTAACTTCAGAGTACCACCAGGCGACGAGAAGCCGGAAGTATTGGGTATAGATGGCGACGGATTCGGGTATGTACGTGAGGGAAGCAGTTTTCAACAGCGTCCGGACGCCGCTCCTGTTCCCCAATCGAGCCACGAAACGACGGATATAGACTACACGGAGCTTGCTTGGTCGTTGGTTGGAGGAGCGTGGGACTTGAACAAGCTGAAGACGGGTGGGATTGTCGCGGAGGCGTTCACGAAAGCGTTCGTGGCCGTGAAGGTGAAAGAGGTACAGGGCAGATTGTGTGAACAGTGTCGATGCCAGTCGAACAATCTCTCGTGTCTAGTCGTTCGCTGCCCAGGTTAGGTGTTCGCTTCTTATAAATGTTTGATAATAATTAGTACTTTGATGTTTAGACTTGGCTGTGCGAGTCACTCCCGATAATCAGTTTGTTCTCCTCGGTCAAACGGCAAATTTCCGTTGTGTGGCTACTGGCCGGCAGCCGCTCAGCATCGATTGGACACTGAGCGACGGCTCTCGTTTATCGGGCGGAGCAAGAGTATCGGACGACGGCATCGTTTTGACAATCAATCCAGTGGAAGGTCCTGCGGAATACAGATGTACAGCACGGAGTGGAGGAGAAGTGGCTTCTGACACGGGAGTTCTAAGGACGGGCGGTAAGAGCCTGTAAAGAAATTTTGACCTGGCCCAGAACCGGACCGGGGTTCATTTGGCAACCAAAAGCATACCGGAGTCCATTTTTGGTAGCCGAAACGGAGCGGGCAACTAAAACTGGTTCTTAACTCCAATCCTAAACTTACTGCTATAGCCTTACCCTACTTCTATATCCTAACCCTAGTTCTATATCCTAACCCTACTTCCAATCCTCACTCTTAACTCTAATCGTCATCCTAAAGGCTGGTTCACAATATGCGACGGAGACGTGACGGATCGCGACTGACAGCTGTCCGTCGTGTTCACAATACGTGTGAGTTTTGTTACGATACTTACCGTTCCCGTGCTGCATGATCATATTGTCATCCTCGTTTTGCGCTTTGCTGATTGGGTAACAGTACGTAATCATTTCCTGTTGCGGTAGGTCAACTTCCGATGGAGCGGGCAAAATAGAATCGATTCTATCCGTCCGTCAACGCTCCGTCAAGCAGTCCGTCCGTCGTTCGTCTTGAGCAGTGCCTTGATGTGGTTTGATGGATCGTGACGGACAGCTTCTCGTCGCATATTGTGAACCAGCCGTAACCCTATCTCTAACTCTGATGCTAACTCTAACTCTAACCGGGTGTCCACAATTGGCCCGGTCCGTTTTGGGCTTGACAGGTTTAGTCACACTGCGTTCGCGTCTGCGTTTGCGTCTGCGTCTGCGTCTGCGTTTACTGCAAACGCGCAGGACGTTTCAGGGCTTTGGTCACAATGTGGACGCGTCTCATTATAGCTCAGGCAAGACAGCTGTGGTAGAGTTAGCTCTAGGTAAAGCCTGGTTTACAGTTGCTTACACAATCCAAGCGTCAGCCCAGCGTATAACGTAGTCAGACGCTGAAACTTATTGATTTACATTAACATGTTTGAGCGTAACGTCTTATCAGCTGCGAAAAGTGTCCGGCGTCGAAGCTCGTTCTTAGCGCACGTGACGCAATTGCCGCTGTTGTTGCTGTATGCCTTCTTACCAAGATTCATCGTCGTGCATAGACAACTTGATCACGTGAGTGAAAGCGCGACAGCCAATTGGTAGCTAGAAACCGGACACTTTCCCGTTTACGTTACGTTGAGGCTCGAATAGAGCTCAGGTCTAGTCCAACGTCTTGACGCTGGTCAGAACGTAGCGTCTCGGCGAAAGGTGTTGCATGTTTACAGTAGGACGCTCGCTGACTGTACGTTGGCGTTATGCTGGGCTGACGCGCGGCCTCTGTAAGTTACTGTCAACCAGTCTTAACTGACAACACACGTTTTTAGTTTGCGTCTCTACCACTAGTTGCGCTCCAAACGGACGTTGACGCAAAGGAAAGAAGAATTAAAATGCGAGACGCGCGCGGTTGGACGCCAGACGACCGCGTCCAAGGCGAGCGAGTTCACTTTTGTGTTTGAGGTTTTGACCGCAAACGCCTTGTGTGAACACAACACGCTGACGCAGAGGCGAACGCATTGTAACCTGGCCCTCACACTTGAGTCAATAGTAACGTTGAACACAAACTGTTTTCATGTTCTTTTAGGGGCCGTAGTAATAGAGGTGTCTCCTAAAGTTTTGACCGTTACCGAGGGCGAAAGAGCCTCATTTGAGTGCAGAGTGACGCAAGGTCTGAGTGTCTTGGAACACCTGAGCTGGAATCCGGATGACGGACATATCACAGTACTGGATTTTTCCACCGGAAAAATCACACTAACAATCGAAGAGGCTAGAGAGAACCAGCAATTTGCATGTGAAGCTATTGGTACCGGATCGAGCGCTCGAGATACTGTTCTTCTAAATGTCGTTCGTGAGTGCACGTCAATTGTCTTCTAAGTTGATGTTGAAATATCTAAAACTCGACTTTTATTGCTTGCAGCGGCTGTTATACGATGGAACGTGACAGTCATCCCTGCAGTGGCGACCGTCAACCAAGGTCAGAGGATCGACTTCACTGCGACTCTGATCAACGCAGATCCTGACGTTCAGATCACGCACTGGTCGCGCGGCGACGGCTCGGACCGTTTCTTGCTGAGCGGTAGGAGCAATGAGATTTTGACCATCTTATCTGCTCAAACATCCGTTACGATTACGGTTCACGCCGTCGACCGGTTTGGGAACGTCCAGACAGCTGCAGCTGTGTTGACAGTTCTTCGTAAGTGAACTTCTTAAGGTGGAATATAAAATGTTCTTTTTGTATATTTTGTAATTTATATAAGATGCTATAAATTTTACAGTATTTTATGTAAAATAATATATTTTTTATGTATTTTCTTAAATACGATATGTCTAACTCAGATTTAGATTTTTATAAAAATAAATATTTAAAGTTAACAAATGTAAATTGTTAATTGCTGTACATTTTGTATTCTTTATTAAACGTGATTTGTGTTTAATTAAGACAAAATTAATTTTTCATGTATTTATAGTAATCTAGTGTATATAAAGCTCAAATTGTGTGGTGTGTGTGTGAGTGTGTGTGTGTGTGTGTGTGTGTGTGTGTGTGAGTGTGTGTGAGTGTGTGTGTGAGTGTGTGTGAGTGTGTGTGTGAGTGTGTGTGTGTGTGTGTGTGTGTGTGTGTGTGTGTGTGTGAGTGTGTGTGTGAGTGTGTGTGAGTGTGTGTGACAGTGTGTGTGAGTGTGTGTGTGTGTGTGTGTGTGTATGTGTGTGTGTGAGAGTGAGTGAGTGAGTGAGTGAGTGAGTGCGTGCGTGTGTGTGTGTGTGTGTGTGTGTGTGTGTGTGTCTGTGTGTGTGTGTGTTTGCGATACGCAGCCACGTCTTTTGTCCTTTCGCAACCCGAAATCGGCGCGCACACTCGGCACGCGAAGGAAAGGTTTGCGTAAAATTTTTTAAAAGTTATGCACCGGGTCTCCTCTCATGGGGTCGACCCCAGCGTAAATTTCTTGATGACGCAAATGCTACACATTTCAATTTATTCGAGCACACGCCGACACCAGTCCTGTACACACTGTACGTGTCGTCGTCATTTGCAAAGCTTCGAGCAATCAAATATTTCTTGCCGACGGAACTTACTCTTCAAGCGCTTTCGTTTCTGTCCAAATTCTGATTGCATTTGCACCAATTCAACCTACACGTTTTCTGTACCCAGCGTTACACGGGGAGTGTGTCGATTTCTATCGAAAAAGCGCGAGACAAGTTTCGAATTAATTCATTACGTTCGGGACTTCGCAACAAAGATTGCACGTAACGTGTTTACACTGCGTCTTCCGTCAGTATCTTGCCCGTACGAAGGACGGGGCATGGATCCAGTTCCTATATATATTTTTGCAATTTCTGTAAATATAATTCATTTATTAAAAATTATAAATTTAATGTATATGCATGGTGTTCTAACTTCCACCTTAGTTAATTGCTTTTGTCGTAGATTTTTTGTACTCATTTTCTTCTTTTCTTCTTTCTCGTGTAGCGCCTTGTGTGTTTGGTAACAGAACCGTTTCGTCTGGACAGTCGATTCGCGTGTTTACGTTGACGAAGCGCGATCCAAACGAAGGACGCGGGTCGGCCGACGTCGTGTTTATTGTCGACGAATCTCGTTCTATGACGGCTGAGCACAGGTGGCTCAAAGACATGGTACAGTCACTCGATGAAAGTCTAAGAGGGGATTTAGTTGGTGTGAAGGAACCGAATCGATACGCTCTTATCGGATTCGCTAATCCCAATCCTCGTTTAGAAAGGGGACAAATTATTGAATTGAGTTCTGGCTCCGATCCTGCTTTCGGTACTCCTTCACAGTTTGCTGCGGGTGTGGATAAACTTGCGGAAAGGGGGGATAATGAAGACGGGTACGCCGCCATGGCTTTTGCTCTCACTAGTTTGGCGTTTAGAGAAAGAGAAACAACAGCGCGACAGTTTATTCTCGTTACTGATGAAGAGAGGGACGACTTAGACAAGTTGCTGACATACAGAGCGATGTTAGATCGGCTGAGTTTGGCAGGCGTGAAGCTTAACGTTGTCGTCAAGCACTTGTTTGCAGTATCGGAGAACGGAAGAGAACTGTGGGCGCTCGGTTTGGACAGCGACAAAAACGCTTACACCGCAGACGGTCGTAAACTGAGCAGAGGATTTCCATTCCCAGACAGCGGATACGAGACCACATATGCAGACTACGTCGAAATGGCTTTCGCTCGTGAAGGAGGAGCGTGGGATCTGAACCAGCTGCGTACCAACGACCCCGACATCCGCGAAGCGTTTACAAAAGCTTTCGTTCAAGTGAAAGTGGAAGAGATCGTTCAGCAATTGAACGGAACTTGTGAGCAATGCACCTGCATAGCAGGAGAGCCCAGTTGTTTTGTGGTTCGTGCCGCCACGCGAGAAAATCAGTGTCACTCTGGTGTGGTCGAAGATCTCGAAGTGAATATTTTTCCCGCTTCGAGCGTCAAGAAGGTCGGCGATGAGGCGAGTTTTGCTTGCATCGTGTCGAACGTCGATCTCGTTCGCCTCCCGTCGATCACTTGGAAGCCAATTCCGTCGAACGCATTCGTGAGGAGAAACAATCTGGTTTTCAGTTCCGTTACGCTGGAGAATGAAGGGCGATACACATGCGAGGCGAGAACAGCTACCGGACGTTACGGAAAGGCTACAGTGAGTATGACAGTAATTGATCCAACAACAGAGCCTCTTACGGAACTCCTGACACCGTCGCCGTTTGTCATCGAAGTCCCGTCTTCGTCGCCGTCGCCATCGCCGTTTGTCATCGACATACTGTCACCGTCTCCGCCTACAGTTGAACCAACACCACCGTTTGAAATTGGTGCTCAATGAGACTATAGCTGTTTGTTCGTTGTTTAACTTTCTTCTTTTCTTTCTAGAGATAAGGCCTGAAGTTGTAGGGATTGAGCCTTCCGAAAGTCAGACATTGAAAGAAGGAGCAAGAATGGCGTTTCTTTGTTATGCAACGGGCAATCCGGCTCCTAAGCTTAGTTGGACTGATTTGTCCGGCCATGTCATAGCCCAGAATTCCTCAACATCGAACGGAGTTAAAGACGACGGAGACTTGCAGATATTTTTTGTGTCGCTGGAATTTAATGTTATTAGGAAGGAGAATGAAGGACGGTACACTTGCTTGGCTAGTAACGATCTAGGGGATGCTTCGCGAGAGTTAGAGCTAATTGTGCAAGGTTGAAGCTTTCATACTTGTTGTCATTTTTGGGTTCAAATTGTTGTTGTTATTAATAAATAGTGAGTCCTGTTGTACGAATAATGCCACGATCCATTGTCGGCTTTCCTGGTCTCGTAGTCCAGTTAAACTGTTCTGCTACTGGTGATCCGGAACCCACAATTAGGTGGCTCTTTAATGGCAGAAGCTTACCTGACGGAGCTTCAAATAGTAGCGGCACGCTAACGGTCGCAATCGGAGACGAAACCGTCGGCAGGTACAAATGTGAAGCGAGCAATGCAGCTGGGATGGTCCACCAAACAGCAAATGTTTCTAGAAGACGTAAGCTGCAGTCGCTCGTGCTTAAATAAGAATGCTACATGTTCTTGTTCTACAGTCCCGCCGGCTCCCGAGTTCACATCAGCGCCGTCGACGAGGATCCTTATTCAAGAAGGGCTTCCTCTCGTTGTGGAGGTGGAAGTTAGTGGGCACCTCGACGTCTCTGTGTCATGGAATAGACGTCCTGACGGTCTGCCTAATGCAACTGTTGTCGTGGGAACCCGGTTTCGGACACCTCCAGATGCGGTCCTGCCCGGTCGATACCAAAGTAGCTTGAGGATTTCCAGTACTCAGTTGACTGACGCAGGAAACTACGTAGTATTTGCTAGTAATCCAGGCGGCAGGAGTCGGGTCAACTTCGTCGTCGCGGTCGCCAGACCTTCAGCACCTACAATTGTAGACTTGACTGCTAGCCCGGTGCTGACTGAGAGAGGAAAGCAACTTTCTCTTTCCTGTTCTGCAGTAGGAAATCCTGCGCCCGATTTGTACTGGCACGATCCTGTAGGGGAAGTGGTCGCTTTAAGACGAAGCTCCGGCGACCTTGCGGAATCGGCTATCGAAGTGGCTTTACAGCATCAGATCGGGTCTATCACTGCAAGTAATGCTGGTGACTATGTGTGTAGAGTCACCAACCGGATCGGAAACGCTGAAAGAGAAGTCAGTGTCATAGTTCAGAGTAAGCGTGTGTTTCTGCCAATATTTTGTTAGCTTGCCATAGTGTGTCTCATCGTAGATTTACCAGTTGTCAAGATTTCCCCTCCCCATGCCGGTGGATATCTTGGCTCGGTGATCAACCTCCACTGCAGCGTCACTGGTTTTCCTATCCCTAATATTTCATGGCTGTATAAGGGTGCATCGACGTTGCCTCCAGGTGTTACTGCCAGACAGGCGCGCGTAACAATCGAACTTAATCAGAAAACTAGAGGTCAGTACACTTGCCAAGCCCAGAATTCTCTGGGAACGACGTCTGTTAACGCGATTATTCGGCTCTACGGTAAGCTGCACTGTCTTGTATCTATAAACTTCTCGCATGTTGATTAGGATTTTCTCATAGCTGTTCCTCGTCCAACTGTCACTGTTTCTCCACGATCTGTAACGATAACGTCGGGAGAACCCTTGGTTTTGCGTTGCGACATCAACAGCCTTACGCAGGTTCAAGTTTCGTGGATCTTCGTCGATGGAGACGTCGGTAACCTGGAAGAGATGGCTGATGACTTTTCCACGCCGACTCGTGGTTCAATTTTAAATATCACGAGGGCGACGCTGAGCCACAACGGCAGGTACACCTGCACGGCAACGAATTTAGGCGGCAGCGAAACGGCGGAAGCGCAGGTAACGGTACTGCCGTCGTTGGTTTCAACTCAGGCTTCAACCTCATATCCGACTACGCAAACAGCGTCGACAGCTATTCCATCGACGCAAACAGCGTCGACAGCTATTCCATCAACGCAAACAGTGTCGACGGCTATTCCATCAACGGAGTCACTGGTTACACCGTCATCGTCAGGTTTGTTTGTTTCTGTCGTTATGTCGATGTTGGAAACCGATTTGTCTTTGCAGATTCGGCTATTGCTGATCCCGAGATCATCATTTTACCTTATTCTATCGATGAGATGGCTGGTGTGAACGCCGTCTTTCGATGCATGGTGAGGAAAGGAACGGTTGACACGTTTGTGTGGAGTCGTACTAATGGACCTGTACCGGATAATGCTGTTGTGGAGGGAAACGTTCTCTCGTTCACGCCTCTGTTGGGAAGAGAAGGAGGACGATATAGGTGTAGAGGCGAGGATTCTCTGGGGCGCTTTGTGGTTACATTTGCGATGTTGACTGTTCGACCACCACGTATGCTAAAATCCGATTTTTATTAGATTTGCGTTGCTTAATTAACAAGCTCGAGTTTTTGTGTAGAGATAGCCGTGGAGGTGACTCCGTCGCAACTGCAGTTGTGTCCCGGACAGACAGCGGAGTTCAATTGCTCGGCAAGAATGAGTGGGGTCTCTCGCAGCTGGACGGTCGACGACGTTGCCGTCTCTGACGACTTTGTGAGGGACGACGGTCGACGGCTTGTCATTCCTGCAGTCGATGATTCTGATAACGGAACGTACAGATGTGTGGCTACTTTTGGAGCATACTCAGAGAGAGATACGGCAGTACTTAGGGTTGACGTGGTGCCTCCCAGAGCAATTGCTGCTCCAAAGAACAAGACGGTTGACGAAGGGAGTGACGTTCAGTTTAACTGTAGTGTACAAGGATGTCCTGCACCGGCGGTTCAGTGGTTGGCCGTCGGTCGATCGAGCCTACCGGACAATGCTAGAGAAGATAATGGTCGTCTGATTTTGACTAATGTGCTGCCGACAACACCGACTGAGTATGTTTGCCAAGCTATATCTTTGTTTGGTATTCACGGGGACCATGTGATGCTGGCTGTTGAGAGTAAGTGTAGTAGTCGGTTAGGTTTACAGAATTAAGGACGCATGGTATGATATCATACGCACAATACAGGGAGGCAGGCAGACGGCCGGGCGGTTGGGCGGACGGGCTTTTGGACTTGCTGACGGACTGACGGGTGGATGGATTGACGGACGTACGGACTGACTGAGAGACAGGCAGGTTGGCTGACAGAGCAAAAGGAGAGATACATCTCTAAACACACCGTGGTGGTTTTAGTCGTCAACTAATGCCCGTAGTGCTTGAGCATTATGGCTGTTAGAGTTAAGGAACGTCAGAAATTTCTCTGCGAGATTTTTCATGGTTAAGAGATAAGGACGAAAAGTGATTTCTGTTGAGTTCTAGACATACTGGTTACGTGCATTGGCCATGACACTGTAATGATGCAACGCCAACGTGAGTAGCAAGAAAATCAAAATGTGTTTCCTCTATTTCACTTTGTAGGAATCTTATAGAAAAGCCAAATGTACACGAAATAGACTAGAACATTCGGGGTTGTACATTATTTATGGTGAACTCACTAGTTTGTCGTTTTACTCGTGTGTACTTTGATGCATTGAATAGATGTATTTTTGACAACATACACATTTACAAACAACGATGCAATTCTAAAGTCATTCTGCATGAGCTAACTCGAGTCTTACCTTAAAATGGAGAAGTAGTTGTACTTTAAGTTGAACTCAATAGCCTTTTTTACTTTTAGTGCTAGAGATGTGAGTAGATTATGTTATGTGTTTTAATAAAGACAGATAGACAGACTGACAGGCGAATAGACAGGCATACAAAGAGACTGGAGCGTGCGCGTGCGCGCGCGCGCGCACACACACACATACACGCACACTCACGCACACACACACGCACACACACGAACACACACACACACACGAACACACGAACACACGCACACGCACACACACACACACACACACACACACGAACACACACACACACACACACACACACACACACACACACACACACACACAAACACACACACAGACTCGCACGCATGCACGGCCGCGTTATGCGTTTGGTAATAATCGTTTGGTTTGTGTTTGTACACGTAGTTCCGCTGCAGATTGCAGTCGATCCGCCGTTTTCTAGGGTGACTGCTCCGCAGACGGCGCGATTTCAATGTGTTTTCCGCGGCGGTGGACCGGCGGAGACAATTACTTGGTCTAGACAGACGGAAGAGGTGCCTAAAAACAGCGCAATTTCAAACGACGGAGAAACACTAACGATTCTAGAAACGAGCTGTGCAACAAGCGGTCAGTACGTCTGCACCGTTGAAACTAAAAATGGACAAAAGCGACAGGCGTTCGGAAACTTATCAGTTGTTGGTGAGTAAACCATTAGATTCAGCTCTATCAGCCAAGAGAAACGGGACTTTGTAAAAGCCACGTAACTTAGCCAGATACTCAAACTATCGGGCTTGATTTACTTCCGGTCTGGGGACTATGTGAATGTGTGACTGTGTCACGCTCAGGAATGTGTCACGCTCTTAGTGCGGTTTAATCACGGGCGGCATTTACGTTTGTTTTTGCGCGGCAACTATAGACAATGGACGAACCGCCAACGTTCCTGAAATAACTTTTTTATCAGAACAGTGTAATTCATGTTATGCATTGCCAGGGCATGTCGGAAATTACAACCAAACCTATATGTTTGATCTGCCAAAGCGAAAACATTATTTCCTGGCGCACTACATTTATACGGGAACCTAACAATGCGTAGCCAGAAGCGGTGTTATGCCCCGTATGTGATAACTTTTGACGATTACCCGGAAGCATGACACGGCGGGAAAGGGTCTGGCTACGCGAGACTAGACAATTCTATCTTGGGTTTCAGAAGGCTTATAGCTGTGGATGCGAGAGTGTTGCACAACTTTTAATTAATTAATTACTAATTTAAAATTGGCTGTTTGATGTATACATAGCCGCTGCAAAAGTCTCCGTCATGCCGTCCCAGGCTACTGCTCTTGTGGGAGCTTCCGTTTCAATGACGTGCGAAGCGACGGGCGACTGTCCCGAGGCTAAGGTGTCTTGGTCGCGTGAGGTCGGAGATCTTCCGACTTCGTCCACCGTGACTGACGGGCGACTGGAGATTTCAGGTGTCAAACGAGGAGACGGCGGAGTGTATGTCTGCACGGCGGAAAACATTGTGCAGAACGTGACCGCAACAACGACACTGACAGTACACGGTAGAGTCCAACAAGAATTCTTGTTGAAATATTTTTTATTTATTTATTTTCTAAAGTACGGCCGACTGTGACGGGTAGGACATCATACACGGCCGAATACGGAGACAATGTCACCTTGTTGTGTTCTGCTGATGGCATTCCCAAACCAAACATCACGTGGAGCAAACTCAATTCAATGTCTGAGTTACCGAGCGGTGCAGTGGCCGACGAAGGCAGGCTGCAGCTGTTTTCAGTGCGATCGGAAGATTCGGGAACATACAGATGTCAGGCAAGAAGTGTTGCTGGAAACGAAAGCCACAATATTACATTGAATGTGCAAGGTAAAGGGCTTGTGATTTGATTTAAGCCGAGGTAACAAAATTTCCGCGTTCTCAGGCGGATATATTTAGAAATACCGTGATGGCGACCGGTATTTTTATGTCTGATATCAATCAAAAGTGATGAACAGTACACTTCTAAAATGAGAGAAGAGCGCTCAAACCTACATGTTTCAGGGCAATGTAGGTTTCAGGGCTATTTAGGAAGAAGTTCTATATATACATCCTGTCGATTTGCAACAGAAGAGAAGAGGTCTTGGGATGTCCTTGGACGCAGTCCCTGCATGGAAGTTGGATAGATGTCCTCTTTTGCCACTAGACCATCTGAAATCTCACAATGCATGTATGCATAAACATTCTCAAATAATTTACATTCAAGACACTTCTACAACATGAGAGGGTAGTACCATCCTTCTCACGTACAATGTCTAGCGCAGATTATCACTGAGTGGATCCAACTTTCGGATCATGCTTTCACAGGTATAAACACAGCTCCCAAGAGTAAATTCAAGCTTTGCGGCACCTAGATGCTGACGCCAGCTGACGGACCGCACAGAACCCTCATTGGAGTTAAGAAGAAACTGTGAATGAGGTCTCCTATCAGACAGTTCACTACACGGATGAAGACCCCAAAGGCTTTAAGACTCGAGCACCGTGATCAATTCTCACGGATACAAGCTTGTTGACCAGTGATGTCTCAACAATGCTTTAGCATTTAAATATTAAAAACTAACTGCTCAGACACCCTGGGCCCACCCCAACAGGCCTCAGAACCGGGGCTATTTTTACCTCGGCATTATTAACGTTATTATATGATAACTATAGGATGTATTTGTAGTTGGTGCTATCGTGGTTCGCATTACTGGAGAGACGGGCGTCGAAGAAGACGGCCGACTTGTCGTCGAGTGTAACGCACAGGGAATCCCCACTCCTGTCGTCACGTGGACAAGGGGTGGAGGAAGGTCGTTGCCAATAGGAGTCGAACAGAGCGGAAACGAGTTGATAATCAACGTCGCAAAGTCAGAGCATGCGGGAATTTACAATTGCACGGGATCGAACGGAGTCGCCCAGAATACAACGGAATCGTTGACTCTAGACGTTTTCAGTGAGTAATCGAGCACTTGAACGACGTGAGCGGTTTGCATTTTGTGTGTATTTAGGTATGCCGAGTGTTTCAGCTGGACCTGAACAGTTGGCAGTGTATGAAAACGAAACGGCGAGACTTTACTGCTCGGCGACTGGATATCCCGTTCCTCAAATTTTATGGTCGAGAGGCGACGGGCAGTCGCTGTCATCGATGGCGAGTGTAGTATCGGGTGACTTGGTGTTTAATTCTGTTACTGCCGGCGACGAGGGCGAGTATATATGTACAGCAGTGAACAGGATCGGAAATGGAGGTGTCGCACGGGAAGATTATGGAAGCAGCAAACTTGCTGTTATGGGTAAGTCGGTGATGTCGGTTTACTTTGTAGTAGGTAGCTGTCTCAGTGTGTGTGTGTGTGTGTGTGTGTGTGTGTGCGCGCGCGCGCGTGTGTTTGCTTGCTGGGTTGGTTGTCTACTTGCCCTAATTTTACTTCAGTTTTCTTTCTGCCTTGTTGTCATTCCATTTTATTTTACCAGATAAGCCGCCGTCTTTTCTTGGTAATTCTTACACAACGTATCATCGTGACCATGCCGACTCGGGGTTTAACATTACGATCACTTATCTGCCTCACAAAGAGACTGGTCTGATTTTGTATCACGGCAACCAGTCTCGACCGTTGACTAGTGACTTCATGGCACTTAGTCTCTTGAACGGAAAGGTGATATTCCAATTCAATCTTGGGGAATCTCAGGTAGCCCTCACCAGCCAAGACTCCATTACAATGGACGAGTGGCATACCGTCTCTATTTCCCGTCGAGGAGTCGCTGGTGAGTTAGTTGTCGACGATCAGGAGCTTGTGTTTGGACGGGCAACGGGACGTCTTTCGAGTTTCGACTTGGAAGATCGTTTCTATTTGGGTGGACATCCGTACTACGGTGACGTTCGGAGCGAAGTGACGGCTCGTTCAGGTTTTGTTGGATGCATCCGTCATTTGAGCATACGACCCGAATATGACTTGGACTTGTATGATGATGCATTGCGTTTGGAGAACGTTGGCAGGTGTGAGGGAGATGAAGTAGGGTGTCCATGTCAAAGTGGAGAAGTCTGTGTTTTGAGAACTACTGATTTTATCTGCTATCCTGCAGATGGTCCTGGTAAGCTAGAACATTGCTGAAACGGTTGCAGTTGATACACGTATGTTACACAAGTTTGCAATAGTTAAGTGTGAGAGTATGGAGGTCTGGAATAATATAAACGTACGCAAAGAAGTGATGGTCAGGCAGATTGCAGGAAGCAGACGACAAACAGACTGTGAGGCAGGCAGGCAGGAGTCGGGCAGGAAGTCGGACAGGCAGACAGGAAGGAATGAATGAAGGAAGGAAGGAAGGAAGGAAGGAAGGAAGGAAGGAAGGAAGGAAGGAAGGAAGGAAGGAAGGAAGGAAGGAAGGCAGGCAGGCAGGCAGGCAGGCAGGCAGGCAGGCAGGTTATTTTATTAGGATACAGCATCTCTACACACTAGAATACACGATTTTTCAATAATTAAAGGAAAGTGCTTCATGAACAAGTTCAACTATTTCAATGTGTGAAGCACTAAATGTATCTATCTTTGCTAACTACATTATCCTCCATTAGTCTGTTTGTTGACAACTTAGACACTTTTCTTAGGACAACTTTACTATTGCATTTTTGGAGAGTCACAGAAAAACGTCGTCGCCAATATGACATAAACTCTGCATCTACTCGTCTTCCTTCAATGAGCCCTGCCTTTTCCCCCAGTTTATGCAGTAAGTTTTCCGTTTGAGATCCTCATGTGCCGTAAAGCTAAACACTAGCAGAACAATTTCGGGGCTAGATCTATCTGAAGGTCTCCTTTGAATAGCTGTAACATTTTCTGATTTAAGTTTGTCGCTGCATGTCTGCATTCCTTTGCAGCTCCGTTCACTAGGTCTAGGCAGACAGGCAGGGCGGCGGGCGGGGAGGCAGGAAGGAAGAAAGGAAGGAAGGAAGGGAAGAAGGAAGGATGAAGGAAAGGAGGAAGGGAGGAAGGAAGGATGGAAGGCAGGCATTCAGGCAGGTAGGCAGACAGATTGACAGACAGAGAGACAGATGACAGACTCAAAATTAATTACAGGTATTGGCAGACGCACAGACATAGGATTGAACGAATGTATGGAAGAAAGAACGGATTTAGACTAACATTCAACACTAGCATAACCTGAACCAATGGCAAATTGGCAAAAGTTTAATGACTATTTTGTTCTTTTTAGTGATCATTCCCTATTTCAATCTGACATCGTTCGCCTCATTTAACGACACGGGCGTCCTCACTCCATCATCCGATCTTTCTATCGAGATAGCCTTTCGACCCGATATCGAACAAGGCCTTATTTTGTATCATGGAGGAAGAAGGAGCGACGCGTATGAATCTTTTTTCTCAATTGGTTTGGTAGACGGTTCGGTGGAGTTTCGTTTCTCCAACGGCGACGGCACGACAGCAGTAGTGCGAAGCGATCCTATCGATCTAATTTTAGACCACGTCATCGTTGCACGTCGTCAAGGCACTTCAGGTTCATTGCAAGTCGACGATCTGCCACTGGTACAAGGCGACACTCGTGGAAGGGAGACTCGGCAAATTTTGGAGGGTGACCTATACGTGGGTGGCGTTCAAGATTATCATCGTTTATCAGAGAGAAGTGGGCAGACGATCGGGTTCGTAGGCTGCGTGAAACGGCTAAGCGTGCAAGCTCGGATGGTTGATCTAACGAAGCCCAAACTGAAGGCCAACGTTTTGGTGTGCAATCCGTGTGATGGTCTGGACGAGTGTGGGTTTGGTTTCTGTCATCAAAAGTCTCCTGGTGTGAAGGAGTGTGAGTGTGTACCGGGAGAGTACGGAGACAGTTGCGAGAAAGGTATGTTTTGTTGCGTTGGGAACACACCGCCTTGCTTGAGCTCAGATCCATGTTTTTATAACTGATACTTAACACTCTTGTAACAAAAATTTAGACTAGGGCCAAAACGGACAGGGGTCCGTTGTTGGCAGCTACAATCGGACAGCTTAGCTAAAATGGACCCCTTTGGCTTGAAAATCTGTTTAAGCTTTATGTTGTGTTGCTGTGTATCATTGGACCTTTCTTTGTCAATTCTGTATTTTGTCTGCGTTAGTTAGATGATACAGTTGTGATGCACTGTGTTTATAGTGGTACAGTTTGGACGCCCAAATTTCACTGGAGATGGATTCATCAAGTATAAGTCAAACCTAATGAGGTATTAACATGTTGGTAATTGTTGTATTGATTCTTAATTATTAGAAATGGAACACGGTATCGTTTGGTTGCTAAATGTGAGATATGTAACTCTAATGCTAATTTGCGTGGATAGGAGCAGATTTCTTATTATGTCTTCTCGTATGCAGTCTGAGTGTTATCTCTTATATCCTACAGTTAAGTGCATGTATAGAAAGTATGTGAGGTGACAGCGGCCAGCGTCAGGTCTAATACGTATGTGAGCAGAACATAGTACTGCGGCGCCATTGGCGGATGTAGGATTTGATAGAAAGGGAATAAGACTTGAGCCATGATGCAGGTCCTTTATGGTAGGAATTTTAGACTTTAGACCAACAGTTTCTATAATAGACTTACATGAGAACGATTCTTGCATAGGCGTAGGAGATCTCGAGGTTAGGTGCTCAAGACGTTTATCTTTTGCGAGGAATACATTGAGGCAGGAAGTTATGCAGGGTGGCCATGGCCCCTTGTTTCACACGGTTCCGACGCTTACATGCCCTACATACATTTTGTTAGTATGTAGCAAGGCTGTTTTTAAGGAAGATGGAAAACTAAATTTCATCACGGTCAAAAGGAAGAAGCGGACTTTCAAGGAACATCTTTCTCGGCCGCTTATCAGTAAAGCGTTTACATGACGTCGTAGTCAAGAGGGCTATATCTTGTGAGCAAACAGCAAGGTGGTAACAAAAGCTTTTTATAGCGTTGAATAATTAAACAATAAGTCTGCAATCTAGATTCCTAGGCCCGTTTGAGACTCTAAGCTATCAATTGCCTCGCTTTCTTAGACCTAAAGTCAAGAAAGAGGCTCCAAACGAGGGCACATGCCATGTGCCCCATTGCCTCCGCCTAGATCTACTGCTGATTGGTTTGAATTTAAGCGGGAGACAAGTTTTCCACTTGTTAAGGACTCTTACTGGAGTTCTTGACTAGAAAAGTTTATTCTATATAGCTTTAGAGAGGATGGCACGTGCCTTGTGTGTCCATGCCTGGATCCGCCACTGACTCTGATTAATTAAGTTTCTGATAGTGAAGTTGGCCGCTGATTGTACTAGCTAAAGATCAGTAGAAGATTACCGCATTGAGGCTTGTCTAGTCCATGTACCTTATCTATGTTGTTGTTTATAGCGGCTACATAGATCGGTCAGATCTGACTGTCCCAGGTCTGAATGTCCCAGTCCTGACGATCTCTTTTACCATCAGAGAAGGATTTACGGATGGACTGATGTTTTATTACGGATCAGTAAGCCTCACTTTGTTTGCCTAATGAAGCCTGTTGAATTGTATTGATTTGTCATGTCAAGGAGTCTTCAGAGGACTTTCTTTCCATTGGAATGAAAGGAGGAGCGATTGTGATAATGTGTGTCCGGTGTTGTGTTGGCTGCGAGTTTGCTGTTTCATGGTTCTTGTTGTGTTTAGGTGGCACGATGAGTCTGGCTCCCATCAATTTCAGACAACAAGCCGCATAAATCCTGATAAACTTCTAGACTTAGGTTTTAGAAGGTAAGACTATAAGGCGGTTTTACATTAAAATACACAGCGTTTTGTGCGTTTTGCGTCGTACGCCTTTGTTTACGTCTTTCGTGCTATCTGCGTGAAAACTGCATCCACATTACAAGTGTGCGCCACTCTGAAAGAGTGCAATTAAACTTGGCTCATAATTCTGTTTCAATTGTTGTATATTGAAAAGTTAATGTTTGTTTGTTTATGTGTATAGACGTACTGGCTATGCAAATGGTCAGTTGACATTGGAAGGCAGTGTAGAAGGTCGTCCATTGGTGGCAGAAGGAACGAACTTTCCTTTCCGCCCTGGAGACGACGCGTTCGTGTATATCGGTAAGTCTCGTGATGTCAATCGAACACAAACCTAAGCGATTCGAATTTCAGGTGGATCCGAAAACGTGTCCGACCTCACCGACAACGAGTTCCGCAATGGCTGGCAAGGCTGCGTCGCTACATTGAGTCTGACAACCACGGGAGACTTGAGACTCCAGGAGCACGTGATTGACGTATCTAATGTGTATGAGTGTCAAATTGAAGGCATATCCCCGTGCTCTCCCGGCACCGATCTGTCGCCACCCATTTGCTAGCGAGGAGCCTATATTGCGAAATAAATTAATTAAGGTGTTCACGTACAAGAATGAGTAGAAATTAGCAATTTTGGCACAATATTGACTTACAGCAAGTGCTTTTTGATTTTTCATGTTCGTGTAGGCATAGAAAGGAGAACTGATATGTGAAGTCATTTCCTGACTGCACAAATGATAAGCCGTGTTGGCCATTTTGGAAGCCAATTTGGTTTATTAATTAAATAAGTATACCGTACATTAAATTCAATCGAGTTTATGGTGTGTATACCGCATGCACACTAGACTATTGACGGTCATGCGTGTTCTTGTACGCACGCGTTGTACAGCGCTGGCATGGAACCAGCTCGGGCGTGTCTCCTTGTGATCCGAAAATCACCCCAGATGACTCTGAGTCTCATCTGTCTTTACCTAAAGGAATCACTTGGAAACGGCATTGAATAGGTACCTTTCATGTTTGGTCTCAATTCGACAATTCCTACTACCAGTCTGCACATGACTGGTAACGACGTGTTGTTTGAGCGCATGCAGTACTAATGGCTAAAGTGCTAAATCCTCGCGATCGGCTGCTATCAAGTTTTTCTCTTGCTCTCTAGTTCTACACCAGTTATATTTAAACTGTAAGTGTTTTCTTGCTAACCGTTTACTTTAACATAAAAGACCTACGTGGAGTATAATACCGCCCACATCCGCCCGCCCACATCCACCCGCCCACATTCGGTTAGGCATTGAGTATCCTCGGATCCCAGACGTTTCTACAGGCGTCTACAAGTTTCTTTCTTCCTGCCCACTTTTGTCCTTTCCTCGCCTACTCTGCTTTGTAGGCCTTTCCGCCCACTATTGCCTTTCCCCGCCCACCAATGTAGGCGCTTGTAGAAACGTCTGGGATTCGAGGCTAGTGATGAGTCGTCGAGTCATTGCGGTGTTACTGTAACCCTAGCGCTTGCGCGCGTCGGCGTCGTAACGACTAAAGACTTCGAAGCACAATAGGCCAAGAACGTTTGACTGGATTGGCGCTGCTCCTCAGACACTATGACTTAATTAATTAATTGACTGATAACGTTAGAAATTATCATTCAATTAGGGCAGTGATTCTCTAGGAATAACAGTATAGACGCATCTCTAGTCCAACCTTGAGTGTATACAGTGTCTAATCGTTGCAGACTTTTGACGCTACCTTTTTCTTACAGTGTGAAACTTTTCTTTTCGGTTTTTTCTGCATGCCCAATATGCGATGTTAGTTTCAACTTAGTTGCAAGTACCTAGTTTCAACGTAATTGCAAGTACGTGGTACAATGTTTTAGGTAGACTGTAGTGTGCCGTAGTCAGTACGTGACGCAACTACTATTGGTAGGCCAGGGCCGGATCCAGGAATTTTTGAAAGAGGGTTCATCGTTACCAGTTGTTTATAGCATTATTAATTTTCTCTTTTCTATTAAAATTATATAAATATTAGAACCACGCCTATTGGAAAAGAGGGGTTTTTAACCCCGTGAACCCCCTCTGGATCTGGCCCTGTAGGCATTACGTATACATTGACCTGGCACTAGAAAGTAGGTATTTTGTGTTTGTAATAGTATAGTGACAAATAACAACCATACTGGAATAAATGATTAGTGCGTCAAAACATAGCGGATTTAGTAGAGAGCCATTAGTTTTAGGATAGCCTCGGTTCCTCAAGCATACTGGAATTATTGCTTTATCGGGATAGAGACGACAAAGATCCAAAGCCGTCTATAGTCACAAAAGTCGTGATCGTTTCGTAAAGCCGGCTATGTAGTGAGCGTTGTTCAAGCACTGGCGACTTTCTTCTATCACTAATTTATGTATTTGCTGCTCTAGTTATACGGGTATGGTGCCATGCCGCCATTAATTGGTAATAAACCGTGTAATTACTCTGACCTGTGATTCTGGGTACAAATTGATTTAGAGAGTGTGTTCCACCTACAGAAGGCAATGGCTACTGGTAATTAATTGATATGTATTTTTTATAGAGAGCGCGCATATAATTAATAATATATACATTATTAATAAAATAATTAATTATTATATATATAAAATATATAATTTTAATATCAAGTTGGCCTGTGTAAAATTCTGGTTACGCTTCATCTGCAGGAGCATTGCATTTGCTCATGCAGAGAGACTACTGTCTATTCCTCTCCCCCCCCGTAAGTGTGAACTTGGAAGTGAGTAATGAAGTAGAGGTCACACCAGGTGTGCTCATTACAGCACTAAGAGCGACTTCAGTTGGACCATGTTACATCATTTATATTATTGTAGATGGTTCCAGTTGCTGATTCGTTGGTCTTACAAGATAATTAAATAATAACCATTGCTCCATCCATTTGTCTTTGATATGCAAAAGTATTATCCTTCCGTTTCCTTTGTAGGCTGGGCTTAGATAATTTGGTAAACAGAAATGCCAGACCTAGTGGTTTCTAACGATACCGAGAGCATCGTGAAAAGTCCAAGAAACAACGGAGATATTGAAGATTTTCAAAGTTTACACTGATGGGAACAGACAGTAGAGCCAAATTGTAATTTGATGGTAGCTGGGGCGTGGTCAAATACTACTCCAAAATGGCAGGGCGGTTGTTACTATAGCAACAAAGCCATACTTGGCTATGGAGATATGTCCTTGGCTCCATAAGGCTCCAAGACTTTAATTCTTTGTACAGTGTACCATTTTCGCTGTTGTCCTTGCTTTACCAGACTGATACCAGCCTTGGGGCAGCCGGAGAACCGAGTGCCAGCAAGAGTCTGGGGTGCTGAGGCACAATGGATTTTGTACGCCTATGTGGTGCTATGCGTGTTGAACTCTGAAATGGAGTCTGCGGAATTCAATATCAAGGAATCTGCATTCTGAATTTCATGCTGGCTTGAGGCACTAAATGCTTTTTAATGCCACACCCACATGTGGCTCTGCATTGGAAGACCACCTGCTGCCCTGAAATGGTACAGTACTGAGCCAGGCCTACATGATACCGATCTATGCGCATGTGGAACTTCACTTGTATGATTGACCTCGTGCTGACATCCAGCTACACCAAACGGTCTAGAATCGTGGTCATTACAATCTGAATCATTGAAAACTGCTGTGTATAAAACGTCTGTATTGGAGGAGTAAAATGTATGTATAGCACGGCATTGAGTTATTTAGCAACTTGAAAGCTACGAATTATAAAACTGACATTTCAAAGCTAGGAAAAACTGTCTTGCCTGGTTACGAATTCTTGTGTTTTCACGCGGCCCTCGTACTGCAGAGCTGCAGACTCTGCGTAGTACGGATTCTCAAACACCAAGCTGCTGCGCTTGAACTTTCCCTCCATGTCTGAGTCGGCCAGTTCTACGCTGCCGCCTGTTCTGATTCCGCTGATGGGCGACATTCTTTTCTGCCGAAAGCTGCGAAGAGGTAGACATATACAGAACGCAAACTAATTTTTTTGCAGAGTTGGGGTTTACCACATGAAGATGATGAATGAAATGAGAAGAATAGCAGCCACACTCCCGCATGCAACGGAAATTATTATAGGCAGAGTGAGTCCTAGAATATAAGATATAAATCAAGTGTTAGTACAAGCTAGTAGTGCATGCACTGTAGCCATGCTAGAAAAGTGCTTCAATTTCACAGACAGAAAGCATGCACAACGAAAGTTACATGAGTTCACTTTTTGGTTGTGCTTTGTGCGGGCTCGAAATTCAAATTTGCTATAGAGGCGATTCAGTGCAATTTAGGCACAGACAAGAGTCTGCATGGTATTGGTTTCTGTTGATTCTATAATCAATTACCTTGAGCTTGTTTGTTAGCAGCAGCAATACAAGCCATATTAGACTATAAATCTCGTCTAAATCGTCTTGCTCTTGTTTGTCTGCAGTCTCATTTCTGATGTCTATAAGTTTTTGAATAGGCTAGAGCGAGTTTAGTTTTCTGAGAGATGGTGTTTGCAACTGACAGTGTACTTGATTAGGTGGCATTAGGTTGCATTAAACATGAACTGTGCGGTCACTTGATTTGATCTCCTTAATATACTTCTAAGCTTAATGTCTTTGCTGGCATCCGAGTTCAAGCAGTGTTTGTCAAATAATGAACTTGACTGGGCCAGAGGCTTCAAAACCAGAACACTGTTTTGTAAACTCAAGAAAAATATAATTGGCCTCTGACGAAAACAATAGTGGTCTGGCTTGATCCAGAGATCTACTAGAAAATTGATATTGACTTTGGGAGCTATTTTTAATTGTTAATGCGTGCTAGTGTGCAATGACTGAATAGTTGGAAAATGGAAAGTATTTGATATTTTGCAAAAAGTGCTGTAATCTCCGTTGTCGTATCCATTTTCACTCTCCGTCTGTCTGTTTATTAAATCGAGTTCAATGTGTGAAGTGTATATATGTCAAACTGCATTGCTATGTGACTAAGAGAATTTTAGACACAAGCTTCATACCTGAACTGGCCTTGTCTTTGATCGTTTCCGTGTTGGCAGCCGTTGGCGTGGCTGAGGAGCAGCAGTGGCTACTAACACGATACTGACTCTTCCCGATAGAAATAGTTTGAGTAGCTTTTAGAAAATCTTCAAACAATTTTATGTCTCTGTCCAATAGCTCGTCTTCGTTTTCCACAATAAGAGCGTTAACGACCAGACGCTCAACTTCACATGCCGCGCTTCCATCAGCGAACAAGTTTCGTCCAACAGCAAAGGAACAGTTGCACATTTTCTTCACAAACTCTGCTACATAGGTTAGAACCTCTGTGGTATCCGTTGCCATCCAATTGCGACAGTCGTCGCTGTCTAGTTGCACTCTAATATTACGCTTTCTACACGCATTTACGCTTCCCGGCGTTGGTGGATGAGTTATGACAAAGGCGGTGAGACTTCGTGGCTGACAGCATGAACATCTGCTTATTGATTCGTCGTGTACGTGATGAGTCGAATTTTCGTTCACCTGACTTTGTCCCGGTGCCAGGATGTTCAACAGGGTCTGGTCGTCGGGGTCTCCGGTACCGTACACGACTACATCAATCAGCCCTTCGATTTTTGGTCTGTCATGTTGACGGAAACTTTGTATAGTCGAGTTGTATAACGCCACAGCGTCCGGTCCGTTCTGAAGAAGTGGGTTGCTGGGTGTCGCGTCAGTGATGACCAAATGTGGAGGCGGTATGACGGATGGTGTTCCCACAACAAAGTAGCCTTCACTGGAAGTGGTCCTACCAGAAAGATCGATCACTCTATACGCTCTGTCATCCAAGTTTCCATTAAAGAAAACAAGAAGGACGCTATTCATTGATATCTCTCCTCTCCCGCCGTCATACAGCTCAACAAACTCAGCCATATCGTCACCAGGCTGATCAACATTTATCTCATTGATGACAAAACCTTGAATCGCATCTCGGTTCTTCCCGGATGGCGTCGCCGTTTTGATATGAGATGTCGATCGACGACGAGTGGTCTGCCGCGTTGTGTCGACAGTGACAAGGGGTATAGACGTCGGCTTTCGCGATGTGGGAACACCACCACAGAAATTTTTATCAAGCGGAGTCGGTGGTCGTATAGAGTGTGAAGATGGATCCGATCGACTGCAGCAATTACAACGGCTTATCGACCTGTTAGTTAAGGGTGATAAATTGATGTTGATCTGATGTCCTCCTGGGGTGAGCACCCCAAGCAGACCATCGTCGTCTTTGTCGTTGGTACCGTAAACGACGGCATCTACTAGACCCGTCTTGGTCACCGACGTCCCGTTAGGAAATTTGGACGCCGGTGCACGATAGAGAGCCACCGCATCCGCTCCGTTCTGTATAAACCCATACTTTCCTCCGTCGATTTGAATACTCACTGCCGACGGAGCAGTAAGGTCGCCGAGAACGGCTTGCGAACCAACAACGAAATAGCCGCGGTTGTTTGTCGTTTTGCCGTTGAGATCGACGGTAAGGTAAGACGAGTCTCCGTTGCCGTTAAAGAACACGAGGAGAAGTCCGTCGAGTCGAGTATACGCCGCTCCGTTGTCGTACAGCTCGACAAACTCGTAAGCGTCGAGTCCGGGCTGGTCTGCGCTTATTTCGTTAATAAAGACGCCCGGGAGCGGACGGGGTGTATTAGTTCGCAATTGCGCGGTCATAGACGGCGATAGAGTTGAGGACGTCGAAGACTGAGCGTTTGTAGAGCTAGTTGTAGTAGCAGGTACCGTCGTCGTAATCTGAGTTGTTGAACTTAGTGAAGTTGCCTGAGATGTCGTTGTGCTTGTTGTTTGCGTGCTTCCAGGGTTTCCGATGACACTCGAGCAGTTGTTGGGTTTCCTAGGCGTGGGAACGGTTAGCGAGAATGCCGACAAATCCCGTGTCTTGTTGCTGAGACATCGACTTATGGTTTCGTCTCCTACTCTGAATGTTGCGTCCTCTTTTACTTGTACTTGTCCGGGAGTCAGCAGAGCTAGCAGAGTGACTGCACTTGTACTACTGTTGCTGTAAACCACCGCGTCAACGAGACCACTAGATGTAGGTTTACTCTTCATCGGATGGTCTGCGGCTGATCCTCTGTACAAAACGACCGCGTCTGCTCCATTCTGTAAACTATATAACGAGAGTACAATGTCAGGCTTGAGATTCGCTGAACCGACAAGGAGGAAACCGTTCTCGTCAGTACCGTATTGAGAGAGATCTTTCACGTAGTAAGCGAACGCCCAGCTCTTTCCCGGCGGCCCGCCGTTGTACAATACGAGAGTCATGTTGTAGAGACACGTTTCACCCCGTCCTCCATCATACAGCTCGATGAACTCCTTGTTGTCGAATTTAGGGTTATCAGCATTCAGCTCATTGATGACGACGTTTTGTTTGGGATAATTTCTTAAAGAGAATCCAACACAGTCGTTTGGTCCACCCGGCGAAATTTCGCTAAGAGTGAACGCTTGACTGAACGACGACTTACAGCGGGTGCACCTACTTATTGACTCATCCTCCGCATTGAATCTGGAATTTTCGTAAATCTGCTGCTGTTCCGGCATTAGCACATCGAGGAGTCTAGAAGCAGTCGGCGATCTCGTGTTGCTGTAGACGACCGCGTCCGTCAGTCCCTCCCGCTTTGCAGCACTTCCAACAGAGTGAGTACCGTTGGAAACATTGTACAGCGCTACAGCGTCTGCACCGTTTTGAATAAAGCTTTTGCTAAAGATTACATCAGCGGATGACGAACCCGAGACATTGACGGCGGCTTGTGCAACGACGAAGTAGCCGTTTCGATTTGTTTGGTATCCCGACAAGTTGATCACTCTGTACGCCTTGTCGTCTGTTCCCTTCGATCCTGCGCTGAAAAATACCAACGCCAAGTCGTCGAGACAACTAAATCCTACACCTCCGTCGTACAACTCGACGAATTCATGAGCGTCGGTACCCGGAGTGTCCGCGTTGAGCTCATTGATATAAATGGGAAAAGCCGGTGGGGATACGTACCCCTTGCAGTCGTTTGGTTGGCCGGGAGTCTGTGGCTCTAGATGGAAAGATGAGAGAAGACGCGGTTGACAGTAACATCGATTAATTGTTTCATCTGCGGGGTGATGCGTCTCTAGTTCTCGTATTCGCTCCTGTCCGGGAAGAAGCGCGTTTATAATAACGATTGCTAGTCCATGATACTTTGTATAAACAACAGCATCAACAAGGTCCTTTGCAGAGACATCTTTACCTCGGGGGAAGTCCGTAACCCTGCCTCTGTGTATTGCTACAGCCGCTGCCGTGTCAGATAAGAAATCGTCGTCCATCTTAATGTCAGAATGGACGTGTCTTCCGCCTATTATAAATAGACCGTTTGACCTCGTCACGTGATTATTCAAGCTAATTGCCTTTGTTACTTCCGCAGATCTTGATCCCGCGTACAGCACAACGACATAACCATCCAGTGCTCGGTTACCCAGACCGCCGTCTGACAACTCAATAAACTCTCCGGTGTCTGTAGAACCAGGGCTATCAGCGTTTACTTCGTTGATCACCAGATAATCAGCGATTTTTACTGGTCGACACGAAGTCGTTATGTTCTTTCTTGTTGTGGCTGGTACCGACGTCGGCGGTGCCCCGGTCGTGGGCGTCAACGTTGAACTGCAGTCGTTGGGCGTTCCCGGTGTCGCACTCGCTGGCACAAACGCTGACTGATTCATCTGTTGGTCGTTGCCGCAGCGGCTCAGCGACACGTTCTGTAGTCGACACGGAGCGTCGATTTTCAACTGTTTTTGTCCGTAAACAAACGCTTGTATCAAGCCGTTGTCAGTGCACGTGTAGTCGCAGCTACCGTACACGACCGCGTCGACCAAACCAGACTGCGTAGGAAGAGCTCCAAAAGGAAAACGCGATGCAGATGCTCTATACAGTGCCATCGCATGTACTCCACTCTGTAACCTGTCGGCCAATCTAAAATTGGGACTGTAGGTGGTGTCGTCCAGCAAGAACAGACCGTCGGAACGCGTTCTGGTGCCCTTCAGGTTGACCGTTAGGTACGCTCGGTCGGTCTTTCCGTTGAAAAACACGATAACGTATCCATCTAGTGACGTTGATTTCCCGCCAGTGTCTCGCAGCTCGATGAATCCTGTTCGGTCCGTTCCGAGGTCGTGCGTGTTCACCTCGTTGATGACGACGACAGCAGCCTGAGGCATTACCAATGCGATGAGATGTAACGTGAGAGACAGTAAAACGCAATGTGTTGATGCCATTGCCGAGATATTAAAAATGGAACGAACAGGTCTCAGGCTACCACGCCCATTCACGTGACTAATTTAAATAGATAGTGCGACTTTCCCGCGACGATTAACTGTGATAAAAATACTACTAAACAGTGAGTGCTGGTACCATGAATCCCCTCACTCGTGTATGTCTCTAAAGCAAGAAATCGGTTTACTTACAAGAAACTATATTTTTCGGTGACTCTGCAAACGGACACAACACGCGCAGTTTAGCATCTCATTAACTAATGCACATGTTTAATTAATAGAATGCAAACTAATCAATGGCCTTCTAATAATTATATTATAAGCAATTAATGTTTGCTTATTAATTAATGAAAATAAATAAATTGGAATGGTATAAGAGTGTCATGATTTTTTAATGAACAAAAATTGCTTTAGAAACAGAAAGCAAAACGATCAATACCATTTAATAATTAATATAGAAACATGTGCCAGTATTTAATTTTTGGTAATTAAAATATATAGTAAATTTGGCTAAAAATTACGTAAAATTTTACAAATATATTTGTAATACTTTAATTTATTTTATTTAGAAATAAACAAAATTTGTCAAAAATTTTTAATAATTAAAGTATAGAAAACATATATTTAATTTTTTGTCAATTACAGTAATTATTATAGTATAAAAATTTGACATAATGTTAACGTTTTAGTACTCTGAAAATGATGAACTACTCTTGTTTAACATACGGGTCCTTTCTAAACTGCGCATGAGTCGTAGTTCGCGCCGTTTTACGAACCGACGCGCGAACTACGCGTAAGCTCATTTCGTTTCAATGTCCATTCGAAACGCACCGCCAAGCAGACGAAACAACCGCGAAAATGAAGGCGGAGCAGCAACGTAAGAATGGGGATCTCACATCAGGTCTGACGTCCTAACCTACCGATTTCGTTCTTTTCCGAGCAGCAGCGACAGCTCTGGACAGACGCAATTTAGAAGGGCGATGATAAACGACAAATTGGACGAGAAATTTGGATTTCATCGTTACAAAGAGCCAACTCCTCGTCATGGCTGGCTTATCAACATGCACCCTGTAGGACGCATGTGCACCTTTCACGCTCACTCGAGTATTCGATTATCGTGTCTTTTTGCCAGGCTGATATTTTTGATTCGGATAAACGAATGTTCAGCGCAGTCGATTATTTCTTCATCGAGGAGGATGGCGGTCGTTTCAAGGTGCGTGGGCGTGGTGGCGAATTCTGCTTTGTTGTGATCGTTTCTTTTGTGTTAGGCAACGATGCCTTTTGAGCCGTATTTTTATGTAGCCGCAAAGAAGGTGAAAGAATAATTTGAATTGCAAATTATGTAATTTTCAATAATTTATTTATTTATTTATATTTTGGAGCTGGAGTCACTATAGCACATGCCTTTTTTTCAGTTGGACTTGATTTATTCACTATTGTTACTACAAATGCTTTTGTAGGTCATTGCAGCTAATAAATACACGTGCCTACAGACTGGTGCATACAGACACGCGCGCACACACACACACACACACACACACACACACACACACACACACACACACACACACACACACACACACACACACACACACACACACACACACACACCCTTTTTTGCTACCTACAACAGATGAGCTCACGACTTCCATTCAGCAGTTGTTTGATTTAGTCTTTGGTGAGTACGTTTATGTGCAGAGTCCAATTTGAGAACGACATACTCGAGTGCAGATATTGCAAAATGCTTTGTAGTCAAGTTATCTGATGTACGGTTGTGCCCCATTGATCTCTTTTCTACTGTCTTGTCAACTCTAGCTTCATAATGTTCTAAATCCATTCTCATATTTTCTTCCACCTTGGACACACACACACACACACACACACACACACACACACACACACACACACACACACACACGTATCTCTCTTGACCACCTAGGTTTCATATTGTAGGATGCTGAGAAAGAAGTTATGGCCTTTATTGGTCGTAAGTTTGCTGGTTTGCTGTCGAAAATCGAATTGGTTGAGAAGGAAGATCTGGATAAGGCAAGCACCTTAACATAATGCTGTCTCATATTTGACTTGTTGAATGACGACTGGCTTATGAGTAGCCAAATCATCTAGTTGGTCTTCGGGGCCAATACATCAAACTGTCATTTCGTACAACACAAGACTTGATCAAGGCTAGGAGGTAAGCCGAACTTGAAAAACAGTGCAAAGTTGTTTAAACTCACAAGTACGAATGCAACATGATTTGTCGGCATCAGTCTTTTTATACAATGTACTCACTCAGTGAATCTTAATAATTAAAACAAATACCGTAAATGTTCGGAAAAGTGCCCATTTGATGAACAGCCCTCAGGCTGTTAAATGGTAAAGTCATCCTTGTTGAAATCATTAATTACAAAGTGTCCGATTGAGAGCCTCGCTATGGCGGACATCATAGTGTAGCTTGAAAATCCATGTGTTGTATTAGACTACATCAAGCTCAGCCTTAGTTAATTCTTAATTTGTTATTAGCCTTTAGAGTGTAAACTTGTGCATGAACAGCATATGTGCATGCTCTGATTGTACCAATATTGGCACATGCATTGCCAGTCTACAGTGCTACATCTTTGTCGCTTAATTTTTATGGCATTGTCGGAACAAATGTAATCATACTGCTGGAATGTCAGCCTCAGGGCGGTCATTCGGACATAATGCAGGTTAACTTTAAAAATAAATATCTGGGGCTCTTTTTTGGACATATGCTACTTTGGTTGGTTGGAAGCATTTTTATTATCATCTTTGTCAGAATATTTTTGTGTGGTGATATACAGGGAGATTTACTTTGCTGTGTATTGTAATTGTGAAATGGCAAAACTTATCGAAGGGTTGCAATTTTGATTGTGAAGGCTTAAGAAAATGTATTTTAAATGTTATATGGTCATGTTTCAGTGTACTAGCCAGAACTTTTTCCAACTGTCAATGACATCATTAAATATTGTGACGTCAATTAATGACGTCATTAAATGTTTGATGTTGACATATTTGGTAATGACATTACAGGTTTCCCCAGAATTAGAATCAAACAGGGTGGATTATTATCATTAATACATTGTTATTAATATTAGTGTAATGTGGTTAATACTAGTTACGTAGCTACTGACAGTATAGTTGAACAATCAGTAGATCAAACTTTAGATCAAGTGATACGTCTAGCACGGACAGTGAAGAGATCTTCTCCACAAAATGGGAGGACAACAATGACAACTAGTTTAGATCAATTTCACAAATGGCAATTAAATGCGTGTTCACCTGTTGATGTCAAAACAGGTCGGGTCTGAGGGTGCAGGGCTTGAAAAATTGGGCCAACTAGTCGTCATTTGACGAGTTTTCAAAAATTTCCAAAATCACTGATAGATGTATGTATTGTTCTGTAGCAACTTTAGGACCATCAAGACCACTAATGTCTTTAGATTCGTGATCACACACTATGCACACTATGGCTTTCCAATTCTGTTCTTAACTGTCAATAAAATGCTGTTGTCCCCACTCCAAACGTCCCTTCCCTCTCCCAACCGTCATTTGATGATACTGACGGTACTTACCGGCGAGAACACTGATTGTTGGACAAATTTGGGAGGACTACTAGTTGCTCTGATCAACTCAGTCCCAATAGCTTAGTTGGCCATTCACAACCATCGTTGCATGTAATATTTTCTCTAGTTCTATCACAGGATGAAGTTGTTTGTACTACTGGCTACACATCTTGAGGCATGGGGCTGTCATTTTGAGAAACAGGCAGGGCTTGAAAAATCGGTCCAACTACTTGTCGTCATTTGACGAGTTTCCAAAAATTTTAGGTTGTCAATTTTTAGTCTAGGACATTATGTTAGTATCAATCATGGTGTTGAGTGGCATGCCGCCATTTTGTACGACCTTCTAAAATTCAGTGCAGTGCAAGCATACAGCACAGTATTCCCACAATGGCATGCAACCAAAAGTATCCAACACATTACCGTGGAGCCAATGGATAGGACGTGTTACACTAGACAGAGCTAGACATCTTCCTGGAGGCAAGAAAGACAATAGCTAATTGAATTAGTGACTAAACACATATCACCTCTCTTTGTCGGGGTTTCAACCAGAAACCAGACTCCACATATCACATTGCAGAAGTTGTCTGTCCTTGCTACTAAAATCATGATGTGCCTATTTCGACCTACAGGATTTACTATTGTCTCCACTTCCCACGTGCTCCCAGGTCACAAACTATATGTCTTTACTCTGTCAGAATCCTGAGATGGCTTTTGCACTCCCAGTGTCATTATCCGGGATATGAGCAGTTTTTCAACGTATGCTGCTGGCGTATAATTTACTACACGTACATGTCATTATATGACAAATGTCGCAAAGCGAGCGTCAAAACGGTGCATGTTTCAATACAGTACAGTTATCCGCCTGCATACCGAGAGCCATTACAAACTAGCCTCAGTTAGCCTCGTCCCCAGACTCTCTTGCGCTAGTCTTGTCCGGTGCCCGTATGACAATTCCAGGCGAGAGAGAGTCTGGGATCATCCCGCCTACTTCCTGCCATATCTCCTTACTAAATGGTCACTAAGTGTTACCCCAACGTCATCACTGTCACCCCCAACGTCATCAAGTGTCCTGTAACTTCAAAATCAAATTAGCGTTAAAACTAATCCAATAAACATACCACATGGGATGCTATGACCATTGTCTGGTGTTTGTGGCATATCCAGCACTTGCAGACAACTGAAGCATGTTGAAAAGGTAAGTCTATGGAGTGTTGGTGACGGGTGTCTTGTAGGCTTGTAGTCTGAGATCTACAATTGGCGGAGTGATGACCTTCTACCTAGTTCACACGTGCATCTCCTGTGTGGCCACTAGCGTTTGTGCGCAGACTAGACTCTGTAGCAAAAAGCCCGCAGTGACAAGGGAAGGGGTTGATCTTGACATGAAACTACCGTCTACCCTTCGAGAAATCTGCAAGTATGAAAACAAATACATCTTTTTGTGAAAGACTAACCCTGGAAGCTTCAAGTTGACCCTCCTGACCGTAGTTTCATGTCAAGATCAACCCCTTCCCTTGTCATTGCGCGCTTTTTGCTACAGAGTCTAGTCTGCGCAAACAGTAATGGCCGCGTGTCAGCACTCCACCAATTGTAGATCTCAGACAACAAGCCTACACGACACCCGTCACCAACACTCCATAGACTTACCTTTTCAACATGCTTCAGTTGTCTGCAAGTGCTGGATATGCCACAAACACCAAACAATGGTCATAGCATCCCGTGTTGTACGTTTATTGAATTAATTTTAACACCAATTTGATTTTGAAGTTACGGGACACTTGATGACGTAGGGGGTGACAGTGTTGACGTTGGGGGTGACACTTAGTGACCATTTAGTAAGGAGATATGGCAGGAAGTAGGCGGGATGATCCCAGACTCTCTCGCGCCTGGAATTGTCATACGGGCACTGGACAAGACTAGCGCGAGAGAGTCTGGGGATGAGGCTAGCCTTGGTCTGTCCTAGTCTTTTTTTGACGACCTAGACTACAGCGTTAGTCGTCAGTTGTAAAATTTAACTCGTCAAATGACGACTTAACGACCTATTTTTCGAGCACCGACCATAGTTGATTTTCATTTTGAGTTGCCTTTGAGCTCTTTAACTTCTGGATTGACTCTGCAAATATCTTTGGTTGTTTGGTGTTTGGATTGTTGATTTGTTGGGCATATTTGTATGGTGGAGGGTTGAGAGTTACCAATGGGGCTAGAAGGTTGAACTGTTGCTGCAATTTTTGGAGGTATCGTGTTGCTGTTTGTTAGAGACATTATGCCAGCTGTTAAGAAAAACAAGGATCGAGAGTCAAGTGCAGACAAGTATGATCCCTCACTTTGGACAAGGTACAGTGCGTTTCATATGGAGACTGATGTGTGTATATTGTGTAGGGTGAAAGAAACTAAAGTAGCACATTTATTATGATATTTGTTATTGTTTGAGATGACATCATGTTTTGGTCTGACATACAATATGTCATGCATGAGTCATATTTTGCACTCATTTCTGCTCATGGTTTATAACTTGAGTGTTTTTGGTGTCTGCTTCAGTTATCTATCTGTATGCACACACGGACACACACACACACACACACACACACACACACACACACACACAATGATTATGTACGATTTTTGGTGATTTTTTAGTGTTGCTGTGACTATGGGTCACACTTCAAATCGTATTCCTGATCAGATGGACAATATCATTGCTATCAGGTTCGTATTCATCGCGATGTGACTTTTTGTATTTCTGTAATGTGTGATGGTATAGAGAATATGATGTGCCATATCATGTGAGGGTTGCCATTGATCTAAAGATTCATGTGGTATTGAAGTGAAAGCTTGTCTGTATTTGTTCCAATTATAATAAATATACTGGATTTGATGACGTATTGTAGGGATATTGGTATAGAGTGCAGGGAAATGGCACCAATCCACCAGTTATTGAACAACTAGAAGATCCTGACAGACCTGTATGCATCATGATCATCAATTTTATTTTATCATTTTTTTTGTTTGTCATGGCTTGTCTTAGTTGACAGTTTGTCCTTTTATTTGTTGGTTTATCTCAGTCACTAGGTGTTTGTTTGTGAGTTTGCTTGACACACACACACACACACACACACACACACACACACACACACACACACACACACACACACACACACACACACCACTTTACATGTACAACTTTCTGTTGCCACTTCATCTCATATAACGACCAATTAATTTATTGATTTTTAATGCAGGAGCCTGTTGTACTGGCATTTGATATTGAAACAACAAAGTCACCTCTGAAATTTCCAGATTCTGCTACAGACTCTATCATGATGATATCCTACATGATTGATGGCCAAGTAAAATACTTTTTGTAATCACTAATTCAATGTACCCAATGTTATGTACAAAAGGGATATCTAATCACAAATCGTGAAATCATTGCGGAGGACGTTGAGGACTTTGAGTACACACCTAAACCTGAATATGAAGGACCATTTGTTGTTTTCAATGAGGAAGATGAGGTAAGCATCTGCTGTCTATATAAATCTTAACTAAGCAATATATTACATATATACTACAGTAAATCCTGTAGTTGTGACCACCTAGCTAAAAAGCGATGATTATTCTGTGTACAAACTGTTTGTAATGCAAAATGACCTTGCTAATGTGATCAACTGGCTAACGCGACCAGCGACCACTGTCATGGTGACCAAGCTGAGACCTCAAACTCTGTCAGTCAAATGGATGCAACTTTCCTACGCAACCGGGCTTGACTGTGGTCAGAGTACGTCAGCCTTTATATGGGATATTTAGTGTCTAGAAGCTCGAGGCCAGGTTTGCATTTCACTGGAGGAGTGTTATCTCTGGTATTGCACATGGCCATGAAGAGACGAAAAGAGCTGAACCTCAGCGATCGTGTTAAAGTTATTAAACTTGCGGAAGAGGGGAAATCTGTGGCCTGTCTTGGTGAAACATCCGAGAGGCCAATCTTTCTATTAAGACCTATACAAGGTCTATACACCCATGGCGTTATTACGGGCGAATACGGTAGTTTCATTACAATAGTTTCTGTCAAACACGCGAAAACTCAGAAAATAGACCTTGCTTTTCTAATTTTTCCATTCCATTCTTTTTTGTCCTTTCTTGGTTTCGTCTGCTCCTTAGTCACATACGGGAGCAAAATTGAGAGTCACCTCACTGTTCTTGCTAACAAAATTTAATCTGACTCCTTGAAAGGGGATCCTTGATTTAGCTTTTAGTGCATGTGTTGCTGAGTTGAAATTACAATTGTCTGGCATTGTTTTAATGTTGATTCGTCTTCTTATTCGGCTGTAATGAAATGAGAAGCTCGTTTCACTTGCCAATTAAGTAAAGTGTTAATTACATCAGCAGAACTTCTAAACCAAGTGATGCATGGCTTTGATGGAATCGTGACTCATGATACTGTGCTTGTGTAGCTTCAGTGTTCATGAGTGCAATACCTTGATTTTGATATTTGATCAACTTTGTGTGTAAGCCTAGTACTAAACTCCAAGTACACCACTTAATGTTAATCACTCACTTTTTGACCTGTATGTGACTGGGAGTGTAGTGACTGCTTTGCTTCTTAAGGCTTTGGCATTTGCTCTTCCTCAGGGCAAATTGTTGGGTACTTAGCTGCAACCTGCACCATGCTGTTTATGACGTATATACAATAACATTTGTGAATGCATTGGAGGGGTTTCCACTTTTAACTTATTTGCTGATTTAACTTAATGTATTGTAGTTATTAGTACTCTACAGGGTTCTAGCCAGGATCGTCTTTACCGTCATTTTGACGGTTGGGAGCGTTCCTAGGGGATGGGGAGGTTCCAACCGTTATTGCATGTCCTAATGAGGAGCAGTGAGGTGGAGTGCTGTTTGCTTCCCTGAGCAGCAGGTTTACGTAGGAATGCGACAGATGTCACTATAGAAAGTGTAATAGTTGGGGTATGACAGGAAGCACCTCGTTTATTGGGTTAGGTTGCATGTACAAATACATTGCTCTACATTTTATGTTAAAAGAACTTAAGGACATGGTGTTGGTATTGTAATCTTATCTACACTAAATAGGTGAGTCTTCCCATCAGTCACCAGTAAACATCCAATTAATTCTAAGCTTGTTTATTTAATTAATCCTCCATCAGGAATTGTTAGCAAATTATCTCTCTACTAGAGAGATTACAGCGAGGTGATTTAAAGGTGCAGGGTCACGCTTGGGCATGCGTACTGCATCTCTTTGAAAAGGGTGCCCTTTTTCAAACGCTCAGTAACAGCGAGGACGTAGATGCTCTAATTTGCACTGAAGGCAAAGCTGACTGAAGTCTCTCTATAGCATGAATTGGAGCGATCAAGACGTTGCAGTATGAGGTTGCGTTAGACAGTGACTGGTGGCTAAATTATAGGCGTTTTAGATGTAGTTCTCGGAATTTTTTCTCTGAAACCTCAAACTGAGGTTGCTACACTGCAGTTTTGGTAAAATTCACAAGCACCCTCGTACTTTGAGCCAGATCGGAGTTCCTTATGCTCTGCACGTGACCAGAACGCACAGTTCAAGTTCTTGTATGTGGCATCTGCCATAGTCACATCCTTCTCTCAGAGTAACCAATCGCACTCAATTCACAGTGTGCTTCAAATATTTGTATTGTTGAAAGCTTACACTGCTGCTGTGCCTGTCAATCGACACCTAAATAGCCAGTTTTCCAGTAGTTTCGTCTAGTGACCTTTGCACATGCGCAACAATTGAACAGCATTTGAAGGGCTTACTGGCGATTGGAACTGATTTTCTTGTTAGGACATTTGAACATATGTTACATACAATAGCTACGACGCAAAGGGTATCTCCTCACTTGAAATTGGCTCAAGTGCGCATGTCCGACCGTGACACTGCCTGCACATTTAAGTAAAGACGTATACAGAAATCTTCCTGAACAAACGTTCCATCCTACAAAGCAGGAAATTGGCCAGGAAGTGAGGAGCATCACCTAGAGTTGTGTATTTGTATAGAGTATTTATGAGCGTGGACACTGATGTATTTGTGGGCATCATTTTTTATTATAACTGGTGATGGTTGGCGCAAAGTCCTGGCTGGAACCCTGCTCTAACCATTTGTGTACTTTGCATTGATGTTGATAATTCTGCTAATTTTGATGGGCAACTTTCAACATCTTGTCTCGTCATAATTATTGAGTTGAAAGTCTTGTTATCTGTTTGTGTAGTTCCATCTTCTTCGACGGTTTTTTGATCATGTTGTAGAGGTGAAACCAACCATTATCTCGACTTTTAATGGAGACGCATTTGACTGGTTCGACATACTTGAATTGCTCTGAGAATTCGATGTTTAGGAGTTGTGTTTGGATGTGCTTAGGCCTTTTGTGGAAGCAAGAGCTGCTTATCACAATCTGGACATGTTTGATGAAATAGGTCAGATTCATCTCAATTTTTATGTGATCACTGTAGTTTTATGTTCATTTTAAGATGTCATTTGATTATTTAAGTATGCAATAACAGATCATAGTAGACATGTGGACACATTTGGCACACAAAACACTCACGCACGCATGCACACACACACACACACACACACACACACACACACACACACACACACACATGTACGCACATGTACACACACACACGGATGTTAGTTGTTTGGATTAGAACTTCTGTACTGAATGATGAATGAATAATTAAGTAAATTCTGCATTTATGTTTTAAGGCTTTGCTAAAGACACACAGAATGAATACAAAAGTCGCCATTGTATCCATATGGATGCCTACCGTTGGGTGAAACGTGACAGTTATCTTCCAGTTGGCAGTCAAAACCTGAAAGCAACGACAAAAGCAAAACTTCGTTATGATCCAATTGAACTTGATCCTGAAGATATGTGTCGCATGGCTGCTGAAGATCCTCTTGGTTTGGCCAACTATTCAGTATCCGATGCTGTGGCAACGTACTATTTGTATATGAAGTATGTTCATCCGTTTATCTTTTCGTTGTGTAACATTATTCCAATGGAACCGGATGAAGTGCTGAGGAAGGGATCGGGGACGTTGTGTGAGACATTGCTCATGGTGCAAGCATTTCATGGAAACATTATTTTTCCAAACAAGCAAGAGATGGTAGGAAACTGTGATGTCTTGGTGGATTGTGTTTATATGTCCGTTTGTCTGTCAGTTTGCCTGTCTGCCTGTCTGTCTGTTTGTCTCTCTTGTCTGTCTGTTTGTCTATCTGTGTTTTGGCATGTCTACATGTATTATTTAGAATGGTTCTGATTCTGATGTGTGCGTCTTGAATCAAAAATGGGCTGCACTCACACATATGTATGAATGCCATGTGCAGATCTACAACAAGCTTACAGATGATGGCCACTTACTTGATTTAGAGACATATGTAGGAGGTCATGTTGAAGCCTTAGAAGCAGGAGTATTTAGAGCGGATCTTCCATGTCGATTCAGAATGGTACAAGCCACTAATTATAGAATGCAGTGGTGTGTTTGCTATTACTCTTTCTATTGAAGATTCCAGAAGCATTTCAGAAACTTATTGATAAAGTCGAAGTGACAATCAAGCACACACTAGAGAAAGAAGAAAACATACCAGTTGAGGAAGCACTCAACTTTGATGAAGTGAGTTAATCAGAGTGTTCATATTGTGATGCATGACACATTGAATTCAATGGAAGAGTGTCTTGTTTTAATAGTCAACCAGTAGGTGGTACTGTAAATCCACAAATTTTGCATGCATTTTATTTTTGTATTTTCCGTGTGACTTCTAAATGTACTAAATTAAAATGCGTGCTAAATTTTTTTGGGATGACAAACTGTTATTACAAATCGCCACTATATCGATGTTGCTGATGTACAGTACCACAACACAAGATCCAACTGAACAATATACTAGTTTACAACAACAAATGACCAAAATGAAACTCTCTACGTACAGCATGTCCAGTTTGCAATGTTATGATGTCACTCACCTCAAACTGTTTCTGATAGTATTCTCACAGACACCTAGCATGGCATCAACAAAAGATGAACCAGACAGTTGATGTTCTTGCAACAGTGATGGTTTGTTCTTTTGAATTAGTCCTAATACGCACCCCAACGCTACGCTTTGGTTGACGACGCAGCTGCTGTCTTGCGGAGCATGCAAGTAATGTAAGCTATGACTTTTCCAATGCCAGTCCAAGAAAAGATGTCTAGCTGCCATGACCTTTTTCTGCTACATGTTTAGTTGTACCATTTCTTCAGGCCGTTGGTCCAATACTAGTGACTGTTTTGATACGCATTGCGGACTTATTGAACTGTTGACTTTTGTGATCCTGTGATTTAACAATTTTTTCAAACGAGCTTGAGCGCGTGACCTCGTAAAGTCCACATTCTTCAGCGACATGGGCAATGGTCAGTCTAGTCTTAGAGTCGTAGACGTGATATTGTCCTCTCTTTCTGCACTTGGCTGCCAAGTGATCTTAATCCAGTGCTTTCTCTACACAACTAGCTGCGCTGTGTCCTCTTGTTGGACCCCGGATGCAGCTCGTGATCTCCTTGGTAATAGTAGTAGTTGTCTTTGATCTTTTGTCGTGAGCCAAGCATGGATACCACTTTTCTTTAGCTTAAATGAATCACCTATGCTGACGCACGTACAGAACGAAACAGTACTACTGTAGCGTGCACTAAAATTGTCCTTTAGAGTCCGTATGAAAATAAGATGCGTACGAAAGGTCTTCTGATCAAATGTACAAAAATAGATGCATATGGAAATTTGTGGATTTACAGTATATGAACAAGCAGTAATTTTATTGCTTACATGATTTTTATTGTTAGGTTTGTGATGACATTAAAGCTCAACTGAAGGCTTTGAAAGATCAACCCAATCGTATTGAAAAGCCACTCATTTATCATCTAGATGTTGGTGCAATGTATCCAAACATTATTCTTACTAACCGATTGCAACCACCGTCTATGGTTGATGAGGTAACATGTGCGGCTTGTGATTTCAATAAGCCTGGTGCTGTGTGTCAGCGAAAGATGAAATGGAAATGGAGAGGAGATTTTTGTAAGATCATACAAATGTGTGTGTAGTGTCTTACATGAATAGCTTGTCTGTGTGTTTATTTAGTACCAGCTAGTCGGAATGAATACTACACAATAAAACAGCAGTTGGAAGTGGAGACGTTTCCTGGAGAGAGGCCGACTGATCCAGTTAGAGTGTTTCATGAGCTTCAACCGTTCGAGCAAGCTGCCAAGGAGAAGAAAAGATTGGCAGGTCAGAATGTCAGACTCAAGGTTAAGTCAGAGACTGTGTCGAGATAGATAGACAGTGAATAGCAGGCAGGGTGGAATTCAAGCATATAGACAGACTGTGAAAAGTGTATGTATTTATTAAAGTTAGGCAATCAATTATCTGAGTTCTCTGCATGCTTTCTTTTGTCGTTCATTCATTTGCTACTTTGCCACTTTTGGTGTCAGGTTAGGCGCTAGCTCGCTTGCTGCTGGTACCCATGAAAACTGGTGCAACATGTGGCATGAGTCGAGCTTTTGGCTATGAAACCAACAGCCCCACCAGATTTTTCTGGTGTGGAGGGTGAGTTTAGGCATCCTTGCAGAATGAAATATAATATCTCTTACAAGGTCTGTGATGGACCGCTCCCAGATTGGGACCTGTGGCATCACCCAAAGACGGAGATTAACAAACTTATCATCCGACTAGCCACTGCAGTATGACAATGATGCCAGCATGTCTTGGCCTGTCCTTGCCCACTGGACAGCATTAGTGTTGTACTGAGAGTGACACTAGTCAATTGCAAAATCTAGTTTCACTTCAAGATTTTGCAAGCAGTTCTATGATGAATGACAACGGGGCTTATTAAGCCATGCCAAAGCCATGAATAGTCATAGTCGCCTCGACTGACTGCATGATGATGATGGCGATGATGATGATGATGATGATGATGATGATGATGATGATGATGATGATGATGATGATGATGATGATGATGATGATGATGATGATGATGATGATGATGATGATGATGATGATGATGATGATGATGATGATAACACACTTGCACAGTAGACAGAATTTCAGTCGTATTCAGAAACTGATAAACATGAGGAGTGCTATTAGCAATGATTTGTGGCGATTGTTAATCACTACTCACCAGTAAGGAATTTGTCTGTTTATACGGTATATCATAGCGTGCCACTGTTGTACTGCCCTCGATACTCTGTAAAGGACAAAGGACGAGACAGATCCTGTCTAGAACACTGAGTTGTATCATGCATCAACATGGGTTTGAACGGGAGCCTGTCTTGATACGAGAAACATTGTGTAGAATTAGTAAGCCAGACACAAGCATCCCCTGTGGTTTCAAAGGACACACTAGGACATGATGAGGTTCTTCTAGGTGGATGAATGTGGTTTTGCCCTATATATAGATAAAATGAGAAATAGGTCAGTGAACTGTCTTTTAGTTTGAAGTATTGTTGACACCCCAACACATGCCACATGTAACTCTAAAGTCCGTTCCAGAATCAAAGTCACCTCTGCTGCCACAACCGAAAGTGGGCAGCTAACGCATAACCATAGAACGTACTGAGATTATACGGGCATAATTGGAAAGCTTTAACTGCTGTAAGATCACGGCATTGCTTTGGTTTAGATTATTGTAGAAAGGCATATCGTAAGGTGCGAATGACTCGTGAAGAAGATCGAGAGAGCACCGTTTGCCAGAGAGAAAACTCATTCTATGTTGACACTGTCAGAGCATTTCGTGATCGACGGTATGAGTATAAAGGGCTATTGAAGGTTTCTCCTCATATGTGAGCTAATCAGCTGAGATTGTGTCAGAGACTTTTGATCTTTATTGCAGATTTGGAAGCGGAAAGTAGAGGAAGCAAGAAAGAAAGAAGACCCAGCGGACATCAAAGTGTAAGGAATTACTTACAAGGAATGGCTTGAGACTGCTTACATGATTGTCTATCTGTTTGTTTTTCTGTCTCTGTGTTGTTTTGTTTGTTCTCAATCCATTTATTTTTCAACAATCTGAGTACATGTGGCGAAAGCAAAACAGCAACCTATTGAAAGTCTGCAGTGTGTCAGTTCAGTTTACAACTTAATTGTTGTGTGGATAAACTGTACTATGTAGGGTTGAGTTGTTGTTCAGTTCTTCTGTAAGAACGGGTATAAGTATCAACCGTTTATGCTACAAAACTGATTTTTACACCAAACCTCTGCTATTATAATGGAGCAGGTCTATGACTAGTCAAATTTGTCATTGCAGTGCATGAGCCCCTTTCAAGGGACTGACCCCTGCGTAAAGAATTTTGATGACGCGAACACTACACCTTCCAGTTCATTCGAACACACGCCCACACCTGTCTCGTATAGACTCTACTGTATGTGTCGTCGCCCTCTGCAACCCTTTCAGTGATCCAAGACTTCTTGCCGATTGAAGCCGTTCGTTTACATCGCTAGTGTTCTCTCTAAATTCTGATTGCGTTTGTACTGAATCAAACCTAGACGTTTCATGCACCTGGCGCTACATGGGGAGTGTGTCAACTTCTACCCTCAATGTCCACCTTGCCAACTGCATACTGCATGCACATCTGCTCATGTACACCGTTACCTACTGCGCATATCTACGCTCAGAATGGAATCTGTCTCAATCTGGGTGTAGTCTGAATAGTGTAGCTCTTGTATTACTTACTGTATATCAGTTATCCCATGCTTTCAATATATTTCTTTACTTCCTAAAAAAGGAATGCAAACAAGTATAAAACATTTTGAAAAAATTAGAAAGATGTGGGGTTGCCGTATGAAAAAAAGAACTGAAACAAGACCTTGTGGGGTGTGCTGTGACATATTTCATGAATTTACTCATACAGACTGAGCAATACATCATCTCTACATCTCACAATTTTTAATGTGTTAAATACCCTAGTTAGAAAATGGTGCAGTATATGTAGGGATGATCATGATGTATTGCTCAGTCTGTATGAGTAAATTCATAAGATGTCACAACACACCCTACATGGTCTTGTTTCTATTCTACATTTGACTCTTGTTACAAACCTTCTATTCTTGAAGCTATTGAGTTATTAATTAAGTCTATCTTAGATGCTATCTTTTCTGTTGATCACACTGGAATTGTAAATCTTTGGAGTGTCATGGCAAACAAACGTCTTCAATATGTTTTCAACTTGATAGAGCTGTCTGTGTCTGTCTGTCTGTTTGTCCAATACATATATTTTCAACATACAACACAACTAAGCATCTCTATTGTCTCAATCGCACATAACTTCTACCAAACTAAAGCTCTACAGAAATCAGCCCTATATAGGGCTGTACAGTAAGCACATTAGTAATTGTGTATATTGTTCATTCTCTTGACTTACCTTGTAATTTTCAGTAAGCGGGATGTCTTCCAGGAAATCACTCTAGCGTTACATTGTTGTAACTGGACTGACAAACGTCTATCTGTCTGTCTGTCTGTCTTTCTGTCTGTCTGTCAGCCTGCCTGTTTGCCTATATTTTATAGATTGCAAATAAAACTCTTTAAACTCTTTTAATTAATACTTTTTTAACTCATGTTTGTAGAGTCTAAACGTATTCACTGTCTGTTAGTTGGTTTTTTCTTTTCTATGTCTTTTGACTCCTTATTTGTGTTTACTCGTCAAGCTGTCAGTTTGACACTTGTTCTGATAAGCTTTTTGTCTTTTTTTGCTACTCATTAATTTTTTCGGTAGTGCTCAGAGCAAAGAAATCTTGTATGATTCTCTTCAACTAGCGCACAAGTGTATTCTTAACTCATTCTATGGCTACGTGATGAGAAAGGGGTATATACATGTATCATATGATCATGTTTATTAAATCTATCTTGTATTTGTTTTTTATTACAACTGCCTTCTACTTATTTTAGTGCTCGTTGGTATTCAATGGAAATGGCTGGAATAGTTTGTGCTACTGGTGCTAGTATCATAACTCGGGCAAGAGAGATCATTGAGCAGATTGGAAGACCACTAGAACTAGACACAGATGGGATCTGGTGTTGCCTTCCATCAAGTTTTCCAGAAAATTTCGAAATCTTTACGTCAAACCCCAAGAAGAAGAGAGTTGTCATCAGTTACCCAGGGGCCATGTTGAACATCATGGTCCAAAATCATTACACTAACGATCAGTATCACGAACTTCTTGACCCTGACAATCTCATTTATGACTTACGCAGTGAGAATTCCATATTTTTTGAGGTTGATGGGCCGTATCTGGCAATGGTATTGCCAGCATCTAAAGAAGAAGGAAAGAGATTGAAGAAGAGGTGAGTAGATGTGTGTTTTGTGTTTGTGTGTGTATCTGTGCATGTGCATGTGTGTGGACGTGTTTGAATGTGTGTCCATGTATCTAAAGCAGATTTTAATCCTGCACCATTTAATAGATATGCTGTGTTCAACTTAGATGGATCATTAGCAGAGCTGAAGGTTTGTATACAATACATGCAGTAGACGTACTATATCTATGCAAGTAAAGGATGAAATCATTTCTTATTTATTTTTGTTGCTGTTTCATCAATTAAGGTTGGGCTGCATGTCAAAATAGCTGCCCATACATTGTATTGTAACATCTGACCTTTTAGAAAATAAGTTTGTTGACAGTTGACCATGTTGCTGGCATACATGTCTTGAAATAGTATTGGATGTGTGTTGGTCAGAGCTTGCTGACCAAAGAAGTGGGCGTTTTCTTTGATCTAAAAACATACAACTGAATAGCAATATATTGCAATTTATTACATGTGATGCAGCAACGACCTGCAGCTTTACAAATCTCAGAGTGTATTTTGATGTCTGAACTCACAAGGCAGAGTGTTGAAGATCATCTAGCTTAGCATGGATTCAGACTATTTAGTGAAATTCATATTAGCAGGGATCTACTGTAATAGCTTGCTTTCTAAGCATTTAATCTGTTTTAGGGTTTTGAAGTCAAACGACGCGGCGAGCTGCAACTTGTGAAGAATTTCCAGTCGTCTGTGTTTGATGCTTTCCTTCGAGGTTCAACATTGGAGGAGTGTTACCAATCAGCTGCCCAAGTAGCTGATTATTGGCTTGATGTCCTCTTCAGTAAAGTAAGGCAGCTTTCAGTTTGTATAGGTTAAGTTGCATTCACATAAAGATTCGAGAACCATAGTGTTATGATTAACATGATATCATGTCGCCAAAGTTTTAAGTGTAAGCCTTATTTACTGTTGATGTGTTTACGAAGTGGACTGTATGAAACAAGATGTTACACACACTGCTAGGTAGTCGACATTCTGTATGATGTCATTTTGGGTCTCAGTTTGTTTCATTTGTTGGGATTGCGATGAGGTGCTAATGTTATGTGATGCTGATTAGCCAAACACCAGTTGTCTGTTTTACCAAACAGCAGTAATGCAGACTCAACTCTGGTATGCATGAATATGTGGCAGTGCACAGGGTGTTCTCATTTGTGTTTCTGGTTCCGTTCCTGATATTACATTCTCTAGGAATACAGTAGAGAGTTAGGGGTTTGTGCAGTTGCGTGTCAGAGTTTGGTGCCCTACTGAGTAGGTGCTGTGCATACATGGACATCTGAAGCATAGATGTGGTGAGAAGTCAGTCATTGGAAATTGAAATATTCAGGGTTATGAACAATGCAGGGTCTCAAAGTGTTCAGATAAGTGACACTGGCATCTGCCAGTAGTTTCAACTTTTCGTCACGTTTTAATCAATAATGTTTGCATGGGTGTAGGTTATTGAGGTTGCGACTTTGAACTGATTGCTAAGTTGCACAATATTACTGAAGTATTGTAGTCTGCAGCGCTACTTGGTAATTCAGTGTTTCCAGTTCTATTTGAGTAGCACATTAGACCATAAATTATCCAATTTCGGTTTGTCGGCTACATTAATGAAGCTAGGTCACGTACCGTGTCACAGATTTGTACTGAGAACTATTGCCTAATTGTCTGATATGGATACTATTTGACAGGCTGAGAATCTTCCAGATCAGGAGCTATTTGCTCTAATATCTGAAAATAGAAGCATGAGTCGAGCTCTTGAGGATTATGGTGATCAGAAATCAACATCTATTAGCACAGCAAAGAGATTAGCTGAGTTTCTTGGTGATCAAATGGTAAAAGACAAAGGGCTCAGCTGTCGCTATATCATTGCCAACAAGCCAGATGGAGCTGCTGTTACAGAGCGAGCAGTGCCTTTAGCGATCTTTCAATGTGAACCAAGTGTGAAGAGGCACTTTTTGAGACGGTGGTTGAAGAGTACTGCAGCTGCTGAGGGAGATATCAGGGATATACTAGACTGGCAGTACTATATTGAACGACTCAGCAGTGCTGTGCAGAAAATAGTGACAATACCGGCAGCTATGCAACAGGTGTGTGTGTGTGTGTGTGTGTGTGTGTGTGTGTGTGTGTGTGTGTGTGTGTGTGTGTGTGTGTGTGTGCACGTCTGTGGTACTTTTGATGTACTTATTTCAGGTATCCAATCCAGTTCCTAGAGTTCGTCATCCCGATTGGCTGCACAAGAAGATGTTAGAAAAGAATGATGTTTGCAAGCAGCAGAGAATAAACAGAATGTTTTCTGTTGCTTCTAAACCACAGGTAGAGTGGTCAGTGTGCATGTTTCATAGCTGTTGTATTTATTTATTTGTGCAAGCTGCAGACGAACAGACAAATGAACACACACACACACACACACACACACACACAAACACACACACACACACACACACACACACTACACTTTACATTTTGCATGTTCACGTAGTATATCTTTAATAGTTTTTTTCTTTACAAACTATGGGAGTGGTGGTGAGTGTTGTGTACTTTGTAAATTTTTCAACGTAAGTGCGTGCCTTTGTTTCTCTTACTCAGTAGATTGTCTTTGGTTCTCAGGATGAAGAAAATTACATCCCAGATATGGAAGACATAGGCACGTCTACTGCAGCTGCTCGTAGACCCACTGCTCATCATCACAACAGAAGTGCGAACGAAACTACTAATGACAAACGCGCTACAGGATCTGCAAGCCAGCAGACAGACTCTCAGTCTCAATCATGGAGAGAGGTACTTGGTGATCCACCAGCATTGGGTACAACAAAGGTATGATGTGACTTATCAGTCATGCATAAAACTGTATTTTACGATAGAATGTACCTGTTGCTGTAGCAACTGTTTTGCTGTTAACTTACTGCTTTAAATTAATGTACATATTGTGTACATTTATTTTAAAACATCTACTGCATTTTATAATTCTTTTAGATGAAAGTTTGATTTTCGAGGTGTACTAAATACTTCAAATCTATTTGAAGTGAGAAGTCTTGTTTTTAAGTGACGGTCATTATTATATTGGACCAGTAGTGCATACAGTTGCGTGTCACTTATCTCACGCTTACTTACATGTGGGATAGCCCACGTGGGTGTGATAAGACAGATGATATGATAGATAACGCATCCTGCATATTGTATAAATTCACAATCAAGCATGAAAAGTATAATTCTTATCTCTAGATCAATAAGACATTTGGTTCGTTTAATTCACATCTACATTCAGTATACAGTACGTAATGTGGAGACAAATGCCCTATAATTTGAACAATAGTTGAGTACATGTAACAGCTTCAGTTATCCAACATATTATTCACTTATCCAACAGGTGTCCGGTCCCAAGGGGGTCAGTAAGTGACACAGGACTGTGTTGGCACTAAGGTCGTGCTAGGGTGGAGTGCTGGTAGTGGACCAAAAGGGATAGATGTGACCAGTCAAATGGACAACTCAAATGGAGATGTTCACTGTAACTATCATTGCCTAGATGTTCATAAGTCGATAAAGTGACTATATGAAAGCATTGCAATTTGGTGGTAAATAAGTTTATTAAGCATCACTACGCCATCAAAGGAGCATGTAACATTGATTGTTTTCTGTCATCTAGTGATACTACGTTGCAAATTTCTCACCATTCTGTTTACTTTAGGAGGAGAGAATTACTTGGTTGGAGTATCACAAGAAGAAATGGAAATTGCAGGCTCAAGCTCGTATTGAGCGTAAACGATCACTCGATGCAGATGACAGAGGCACTAGTCTCCAACGAAGAAGGCTAACCGACCCTGGACAACTGTCAACATTTTTCAGAAAGAAGGCATTGTCACTGGTAGATACTCCATGGCAAGTCATTCAGGTCTGTAAAGTGCTAAACTTATGATCATAGTTTACGCAAACTCTTCTGTTTTTTTTAGATTGCTGAGACAAATCAGCCGGGACTCTTCAAATTGTGGGCATTGGTAGGTAGTGATCTTCACTGTATGAGGCTGCATGTTCCTCGTTTGCTATACATCAACTCGAAAACTGGACGCAATGGACCTAGTGAGTCTCACTTTTGCGTTGACGACGACTGACAGAGAGTTATAAGTTGTTGATCATAGGTTGGAGGCACGTGTCGAGATCACTTCCTCGTTCTAGTCCGGTCTTCCATCTGTATGAGTATTCCATGCCCGAAGAACTGTGGCAAGAACATCAAGGGTATTCTTCGTTGTTTGTTATTATTAGATGAAAACGTGTCATTCAATAGCTTTTCAACATGTACTGTGTTTAGCACAGTATATATTTCTTATTGTGTCCTTTGTGTTTTTGTGTAGGGAATTGGCGGCCGAGTTGTCATCGCCAAATATTGAAGGGGTTTACGAGACCCAGGTACCATTGCAATTTCGAGCGTTAGTAAAGCTGGGATGTGTATGCCGTGTGAGCAGACAAGATGCCAAACTTTTGGCCGGTCGAGTAAGAAACATTCGTCGATCATTAGATTGCATTGTTTTGCTTCACTGCAGGTGCTTGCTAATCGATTAAACCCAGAAATTTGCAGCTACCAGTTTATTTATTCTACTAGTACAACAGAATTTACATAACTCTAAACCTTCTTATACAGGAGACCAGAAAATATTGGCAACTATATTTGTTGAAATGGTGCAAATGTTGTTCTTTAATTATGACAAATATTAAATTTGGTGATTCACTCATCAATCACAAAATTATAATCATTGCCAAAATTTCTAGGTCTACTGTAAACTGTATAGCTGCATGTTGTGAGTGGGACTTTTGTGAGCATCAACATGATGTTAGGTTTTGTGGATTTTGTAGGAAACAAATACGTTTGACGTCAACCAATTGGATTTCAAGACACTTGCAGAGTGTTCACACTATCTGGAGGACGGAGCGATAAAGCACATCTATTTTTACCACAGCTGCTTGTTAGTAGTGCTACAGTCAAACGGCCATGATTAACACATAAACGGTTTTGATTGCATTTGCAGAGATCAAAGAGCAATGTTGGGTGTGTTCATTCCACACCTGAAAAAGGTACAGATTTACTGGATGCAAATGTTTGTGTTAGTGTTGATTTCTTAGTACAATACTTATCTTGTCACACGTTTTACAATGTATTGTCTGATCTTGAATAGCAGGGACTATAGCAGCCTTTTCTTATATTGGATTCTATTTGGTTGTAAGTCAGATCTGCTGGTAATGAAAGGTGTGAGGGACTGAATATTTTATACTGTCAATTTGTCGTGTTTTGCATTCAGGTGTTTCATCCTGTATCTGTCAGTCAATCAGATTTTATCATTTTCATGATGTGTCTTGTTTAAATACTTCAAATCTCGGCTTGATATCATATACTGCTCAACCTTTAGTGGATTCTAATAGATCCAAATGCAGAGCTCGAAATAACGGCGGCCGGACAATGTCCGATCAATGGTCATCAATCTGAACTGTAGCCAAGGAATTTTGATTTTTTAACCACTGTAAGCTTAGAACAAGCTAGAGCAAGCTGTTGAGCATGTAACATTTAGCATGTACATGTACAAGGCAGTATCCTATGTCTGCTGCATTACAGGTGGTCACAGGTGAAGATAACACGTTTAACTCTTTAGGTGTTTTACAATAATAAACAGCTGGTGTTACCATTTTAGGTGTTGTGTTAATTAACATGTGGTTGGGTTGAATTCATTTTTCTAGTGGTTGTTGCAGGTCTTGAATGTGTCTAGGTAAGGCAGCCATCCCATCCTTCGGCCAGCCATCCGTTGAGTGTAGTCCTGCAACTAGGCCACTGCTCATCTCTTTCTATGCAATTATAGCAGGCTTTACCCCTTGGCATAGTTTCACATACTGATGATAGGTGCCATGGGCTATCACAAATCATTTAGTTTAGCTTCTTAACTTGTCTTTCGTTTTCTGATGGCTGCGTTTGAGTTCCCAACGATTGATTTACGTTCCTTCAGAGTGGACAACTTTGCAGCATCAATTCTGCCGGAAGATGCACTGTCTGGCTACCTACCAGTAATGGTGAAAGGATGGGAATTGCCTCTTTTGGTCAGCAAGCGCTTTCGCATTTGGAGAAGAGAACCAACATAAAATTTTAATGGAAAACACAGCTGATCAGTTTGTGTTCAGTACAATAGCATTCTATAATAGTACAATTATGCAAACAGTGAAAGAGTGCCAAGGTGTTAGAATTGATTCAAGTTACATGCAACAACCTTGCTATCCCAGTAAGGCAGTGGGCTTTATGCCCCAAATGGCACACACTAATCTGGTTGATAGGGCTCAAAGAGGTACACGTAGTGTACATGTGCATGATGCTGCATCGTGAAGTCCACAGAGCAGTGACATCAGCTCTTTATAGATACATTATGAATATATTATGCATATATTATAATATATATATATATATATATATATATATATATATATATATATATATATATATATAGTATATGTTTGATCAAATTTGGCGGAATTCTGGTCAAAAGCTACTTAGGTTGGACTTTATGTCTGGCCAACTTTTATTCCTTATTTCGAGCACTGCAAATGCCACAAACCAGGTGGTGAGGTTCTACCATGTTACAGTTGGTGGGTCCCTCTCCCATGGTGAAAAGTGGCAAAGCTGGTATCATGCTGGCATACAAGCTGCTAGACTGTGAACCAACCAACTCAAAAAACGTAAAACTAACTCTTTTGCATGTACAACTGCTGACAATATGTATATCTATGAAGCAGCCATTTTTTTGTCTGAATGTTAAGTAATGGATATTTGTCTGCTAGTTTTTCCTTTTTTTGTAGATGACAATTACACTGAAATAACTTCGGTGAACGTCTAATTGAAATTGAGCTAGAATAGTTAACGCTTATCATTTGGGTAGTTCACATAATAGGTTTGTTGAGAGTTGATTTCAAAAGGAAAGAACTGAGAAATTACAATTTTGAACTGACTGCCTGGATTTTAACATGTCCACTTAGGAACACAAATTGAGACAGTTTATTCTCCAGCTCCAATTCTGACTGAATGTTACATGTAATAATACCAGTATGTTGGTGTATCATAGTGTATTGAGCACTAAAATGTATAGTGACCTAAACAGGCACTACTCATGGGCTTGAGATCCAGCATTGTGTCTTTAGGCATGCAGGCGTACCATATACAGTTTGCCGTATATACTGAACACAACAGCATGCAAGGCAAAACATCTTAATTATATATGTCTGTTCCAGGCTTCTGTTTTTGTCGTGGCTCCTGCAAGAAGCAACCAGATGCCAAACATGAACAATTTGTATCAAGCTGAGAGAGCAGCAAAGTGCGCGTCGTCACATGTAAAAGCCACGACTGCCATATACTAATCTATTGCCTTGTATTTGATAGTTTGCAGAGATGTGAACAAGAAGGTGTGCCTCCTGTTGTACCACCCCATGGCCATACATTTGATGTCCGCATTGATACTAACTACAGGCAGGTTAGTTTAAGTCCAGGTTGCAAGCAAGTTAAACATTGCAAGCTTAATAATTATGCTCAGGCTTTTTGGTCTATCCAGCGTCTGTTGACTGAATATCAACAGAGCAAACGAGGTCCAACAGTGATCTTGGTTCAGTCATCATGGGGTATGATTGGATTACCTAATCTATTAACATGGTCGTCAAAATTGCAATGTGTGATTCATTGTTAGATATTCATCAGTTGATGGCTTCGTTGAAGTTGCTGGAAGAGTTTCCTCTAGCTCCTATCCCTAGCAGCGACGTGTAAGTCTTGCTTTCGTGTGGATTTAAGTTTGACGATCAGTTGGATTTGTCTGTTCTTGATAGGGACGATCAGTATCCATTGCTTGACTGGCAGCGATATGCAGCCAGAAGGATGGTACAGCATTACCTCAATTCGGAGGCTTGGTTAGCGGTGAGTATGACATGTTTAATTTATGAGGGAGGTGATTGGTTGGTAGTTTCATCCTGAGGCAACGATGCTGGTTGAGCCTCTAGATGTATGTCCTATTTCTCTAACTACGAATTGGTGTTGACAGGTGATTAATGGCAAGTGTGGTAAAACAATCTTAGATAAGGCACAGTAATACTCTGTTTCTAATCTCTGGGTTTGTCCTTGTAGAGCATTCTGTGTTCATCCTCCTGCTGTGTTTAACTGAGTAACTTAAATTTTTCACAATACAGCATTGTAACCCAACAGACATCCCTCTGATACCAGACGAGAATAGCCGTGATACTATTATAGGATTCCTTTAATCTCCAACCCATCAGTCCAAATACAAGCCCCAGAGCCCCAGATCTTGAATCAAATGTTGGAATGCAATATGCTTGTTTGTGCACTAATAAAAGACCTAAGGCTTATATGTAGACAGGGGCTTATATTGTGCAAAGACATTGACTGCACACTAGAGAGTTGCAAGTTGCTTCACTTGTCAGTTATGTACACTACCGGTCATGTGATCATCCAGCTACATAAAAATTGCAACAAGTTGTTTGCAGTCTAGCGTTCAAAATCTTATTCTTCCGGAAGCACTAACTTTTTAGATCATCTTAAGACCTCTTCCGTGTGACATCATATGATAGCTTCAAATGAGTTAGGTGGTTGACAATGAGTAGGTGCCTTAACTGCATGTTGAAACAAACCCTTTCTGTGCACACACGACTGAAGACAGGGTGGGTCTTCTATTCAGTCTGGGTCTTTTATTAAGATCAACACTCAGACTCAGTTGCAAAGCGGTTTGAATTGAAATGCCAGGACGAGAGGTTTGGTGGGGCTTGTATTTGGACGGATTCAGTATCGCACATTTATTGATTGTTTAAAGGATATTGACTAATTTCGCCACATGTTTCAGGCTCAGTTGGAGCATGCTCGTTATGCTCACATTCCCATTGGCAATTTCTCATCGGATCCAGCTCTGCTAGTCGCTGACGTTTTCTTTGCTCGCCACCTGCTGAAACAGAACCATGTCATGTGGACCTCTCCCACAGAGCGCCCTGACCTTGGAGGCAAAGAGGACGACGACTACAGACTGATGACTAGTTTAGAAGACGGAAGTGGGTGCGAGGTGAATCAGCCTGGATCTTATGCAACCGTCTGTATTGAGCTCCAAATAGAGAGTTTGGCAGTCAATGCCGTCCTACAAGTGAGTAGTATGTTTAATTTCAATATTTATGTTGAATACATCACATCCATTGATTTGTCTGTCTTGATAGAGCCTGTTTTGTAGTTACATAGATTAAGCAAATACTTCCATGTTTGACCTGTTCTTATTCCTGTTTCTAGTCAAGTAGAGTCAACGAGTACGAAGGTGGTTCAGGATCAAGCATCAGTTTTGATCACGTTCCTCAAGTATGAAGCACTAGTTGTGACTGTTTGTTTACTCTTTTATTTATTCATGTGTTTCCTGTCCGACTTGTGCATTTCATTACATTCGGTCTCATTATCTGTGTAACAGTTCATTTATTGACATTGTTGTTGAATTAGCATAATGCACATATTGTACACATGGTTTCTCATGTTTATTCTCTTTCAAGGCATCTCTGGAAGATATGATGAGTGGAGGCACATCTGCAAGTACAATGTCTGCTTTCGATGAGACAGCTCTTTGCTCGGGAGCGTTTCGGTAAGTCAACAACAAGCATGATTACTGTGAGAGCAATCATTTATTGCTTGTACAGTGTACATTACCGTAAGATGCAGAAATGCTGTTGTTGCATTCAGCATAATTGATATTTTACATTTGCTTTTGCCAGTATTCTGAGAAACTTGGTGTTCAGTTGGCTTCGCGAGGTGTCACATTATCAGAATAGACTGGCTGATCTTCAGCTTATCCACTTCTATAGGTTAGGTTGTCGTTGTGGACTTGGACTAATATACTGTACTCGATTTTGATTTTACATTTTCAGGTGGCTTCGATCTCCTTCGTCTCTTCTTCATGATCCCGCACTGTGCAAAGTTGTTCAGAGCTTGATGAAGAAACTCTTCATTCAGGTAGTTGATTGCAAATGTTGTGTTTTCTGGTTAATTAAAATTCTTACAGAATTGTGTTGTCTTCCATAGCTGATTGCCGAGTTCAGACGACTAGGCTCTACAATAGTGTTTGCCAATTTCAATCGAATTATCATTTGCACTAAGAAGAAACGGTTAGTTGCATTTAGGGCCATCCCTTGGTCATAAGTTTACATGTAATTCGTTTTGGTCTCTGTTTGCTTGTCTTTGGCTGTACAACTTACATACCCGATGTTGGTAGACTTGAGGATGCTTTTGCATACCTTCTGTTCATTTTGGAAAGTATCCATCAGAAGGAGCTATTCCACAGTGTTGAGATTGAACCCAAGTCGTGTTGGGAACATCTCACTTGGATGGACCAACATAACTATGGTGGAATAATCGGTCAAATGCCAGATGCTGGGGCACTCTTTGGCGACGATGATGGAGAAGAAGAGATGAGTGAAGATCCCGATGATGGAACAAAAGACCACACACAGGTACATTGCAGTCTATTACTATTTGGTATATCAATAATACATGATACAAGTTCTTGTTTATTACTCCTACTAATACTCGGTCTCTGGAGTTCTTATTCTCTCGTCACTGTACATTTTTGCCTTGTTTTCTCAGAGTGTCGTCATGCATTGGAACATCTGTGAATATCTTCCCATCGCATGCCAGTCACCGTTCAAAGCGAGTTTACCATCTGTACTTTACACTGTAAATCTTAATGAACGTGGTTCATTGTGTAGGTTGTTATCGGAGGGCACATTTTAGCAATGTACCAGAATGCTGTTCAAGAACGACAGCTACAAGCACCAGGAATGACACCAGTGAAAAAGAAGAGATACTCAAGTCAAACTCAGGTTATTTGGTAGTCAATAGGATGGTCAACACTCCTATTACGATGCAACTTGTTAGCTTGACCCTGACACTACAGCCACGTTGAGTGCTGTCAAGTTTGCTCAGGAACGGATAGAAGGAGAAGTCACTCAGTTTCTGTTCACGTCGGTCTTCTTGATTTGGTTTATTGAACTTTTGTGTTTACAGTTGACTTGTTTATGCAGGACAGTACAGAAGATTCAACGGACCCTAACTGGAGAGAGAGGACAGTTTTCTGGTGCCAGTGGAGAGTTTCCTCAACTGGCTGGATCTCATCTGAAACTAGACAGTCCAGCACTGGAGTTCGTGAAGTGTGTTTGTAAGGTATAGGCGAGGCTTTTGGCTAGTGGGATATCAGTAAAGTAGCACATAGAGACGTACATGGCATTCATGCAGTCGGTGAGTGGCACTGATATGCAGCCATAACTATGAATAAAGAGTGGATAACCACACACACACACACACACACACACACACACACACACACACACACACACACACACACACACACACACACACACACACACACACACACACACACACACACACACACACACACACACACACACACAGCTGTCTTCCTTACATACTTAACAATAATTGCCAAGTCGATCGTTTCATTAGTTCCTCATGATCACTTGCATACCTCTTCTTCTTATAGGTTTTGTCACTGGACTCTAACACACACAACCAAGTAACCAAGCTTCGGTAATAATAACCTTCAATGTTTCGGATAAGAGTTTAGTTGTGGACTGATGCATGTCTTTGTAGGCGTAATTTGATGAAAATGATCAGCATTGGCGAATTCTCAGCCAGTGCCGTGTTTCAGAATCCGTGCTTGTCATTCGTACTGCCAGATGTCAGTTTCATTTTCACAAAAATTTTTGAGTTGTGCGTATTTGACCAGTTGTGTTGCATCTGCAGGTGATATGCACATACTGCAACTCCTGCCGTGATTTAGACTTGTGTCGAGACCAGCATGTCTCGACATCTGGAGATGCCAGCAGTTGGTAAGCTGTCACTTTGGTTCATCATTGCTCAACTTCCACAGTGAACATTCTTAGTTCGGTGTGGTTCTGTCCGACATGTCAACAAGAGTACGACGGCGGTGTTATCGAGCATCTCCTTATCGATGCTGTTCAGCGCTGCTCAATGGAATACACTCTGCAAGACTTAATCTGCACAAAATGTCGACAGGTTGGTGCAACTACCGGCGGTACATTTTCTGTAGCTGCTAAGATGTAAGCATGCTTGCTGTCTTGTCTGTAGGTGAAACAGTCCAATATGGGTCTTTACTGTGAGTGTGCTGCCGGTCGATTCACGGGAACTGTATCTTGGTTGGATTTTTCTGAGAAAATGAAAACTTTCAGAAATATTGCACGGTGAGCTATGAAGCTGTTCATTGCAGTCGAATTGATGTCAGTTGCTCTGTTGTGATTGCAGACACCATAACCTGCCCCTACTGAGTGAGACAGTGGAATGGGTGTTGAGAATGAACCCACAGTTTCAGTCGACTTGAAATTCCTTTCTTGTAACTAGTGAAATATAGTTGTTGTTTTTATTTCTACTATTGACTTGAATTGTTATTGAAAAGTTGTCAATCATAAATGCTAAAAGAGCTAATGCAGTAATTGATCAAAAAATGAAGAGGAAGGACAGACAACTCGCAGTGAGGTGCTGTCAAAATCGGTGACTAACGGGTCCTGTCTGCTCCTTGTTTTGTTCTATGCCACTAGAAGAGTCATCAACATTTATTAGATTATTACGTTCTCTGTTATGAATTCACTCATTTATGAGAGGCTGTACTATTATTTATACATTTCAGCTGTACAGTCTCTATTTGAGGGTTTCCTGCGGGAACCGGGCACTGCCAGGCTCACGTGAGTCTGGGGACGCGGCTATTATAGGAAATGTTCTTTGCAGGGAGAGAAAGCGGCGAGCGCAAGAAGACACAAATTGGTTGTAGATATGTCACCAGAAGAAGGCGGCCCCGAAGAGGTGCTAAGATCTACGCACGAAGACGACGACGGCAGCGCTTCCTTGTCTAGAGAACAGCCAGAAGGTTCGGTCTTCTCTACGGAAGAAGACAGCTGGCAAAGAATCAGTGAGTGGATGAGCGATTTGGAAGCTGACGATCTCAAGATGGTGTACATGTCGCTACTTCTCTTTCAGTTCCATCGTAGGGAGACGTCAGCAAACGTAAAGCAGTTCTCAGAAGCTGTTGCCAGAGTGGTGTCACGAGATGAGAAGACAATTCGACGGTGGCGGATGGATTTTGTGGAAAATGCAGGTGACTTTTCAGAAGATGCACGAGGTAGACATTCAAGAATCAGTGTAAGGTATGACGATGAGTGCAAGAGGAAGGCTATGAAGTGGGCTAAAAGACGGCTATGAACTCTACTCACCGCTCCTCCCCTACCAAATGATGTTCAAGCTGGTGTTGAACTGTGAACCAGTTGCAACTGGCAACTCATCGGCCACCAAAATGTTAGTTACCATTTTTCACGATGAGTCCAGCTTTCTGTCGAATGAGGATCAGCGATTTGTGTGGAGCCAACCTGATCAGGTTGCTATCAAACCAAAATCTAGATGGTCAGGGAGGATGGTGAGTGATTTAGAGGAGTATTTAGGCTCTCACCTGAAGATTTTGAATTAGCTAAGGTGGCATGTCCAACAATTAGGCAAGAAGCTAGGAAAATAATTGAATATGGGGAAAACAGAGATGGGTATTGTTGGACACATGCTAAATTTATTGGTCAGGTCAAACAGGCAGCAATGATAGCAGAGTTCAAATATCCTAAAGATAGCTACTCTTCTGTGGATTTTTTATCAGAGTTCTAACCACAAGGCAAAGGCAAAGAATGCTTTAATTGCCAGACGGATGAATGTTGGGCCAGGTGGAGCACAACCAAAAATGAGAGATACGTTGTACAATGGAAGACTTCAAAAGCTTGTTGATGATGCTGAGGAACCAAAAGGACTTTGTCAGGTGGTAGTTGAGAGGGAAGTTCATGTACAAAATCTGAAATGGGAAGATATGGTTTCTGTGTTGTCAAAACATGAAGATTTTTTAAATGAGAAGTCAGTTGTCGAGTCTTATCTCATGTCATTAGGTCATCATTGTCTATTTTTACCGAAATATCACTGTGAGTTAAATCCCATTGAGAGAGTCTGGGGGCATGCAACAAGGGCTTACTGTAATTACCGGTTTGCAAACTTCTATGATTTCTGCTTTGGAAACTGTTAATGTTGGACTTATCAGAAGAAAATTAGAAAGGCTAGAGACTATTCACAAGCTTACAAAGATGGACAAGTGACTGGGCATAATGTGGAAGAGGCCGTAAAAGTGTACAAGTCCCACAGAAGAGTATTGAAGAACAAGTAGTTACATAAATATTTAGTGCATGAATGAAGTTTGTAGCTTGTGATTGTGAATGAAATATGCTGATTGTGTACCAGGTGTCTTCTGTTTATGTGAGTTTTCATGCAGGTGAGTCTTTCTATCTAAGCAATGGAAAGGAAAATGGAAATTTTGGTTTACAGAGTTGAAGTTTTCGGGCTGAAAATTCCCCTAGCAGTGCATGTTAGTCTGACCGTTACACTAAAATATGTGAATTATAGGGCGATGACCACGCCCCCTTGTAGACCTTTTTGCTTTGCTCATGAGAGAAGGAAGGCGAAATCGGAGAAACGGGTTTGCAACTTTTTAAATCATCTTACTAGCTGAACGTTGAGACGTTTGTGCAACGAACTGTGAAGTAATAGGGGAAAAACCTGAGACCTCGCATTCTAGACTTGCGGCAAGAATTAATGTTGAATAGGAAAGACTCTATGTTAGAATTTGCATGGCTCAATAGACTAGCGATCGGCGAAGTCGTGGATCAAATTTGAGACGATTAGGTTGTGTTAATTTCAAAATTACACGCGCTTGTCCGCGTTAGTGCGCGGGGGCATTTATGATTATTGTATGCACGCCCCTCCCAACTAGACTCTGCTACTCGTTGGAAAAGCACGCCCAATCGAACTCGGCTATGGAGTCGGTATTTCCGTCGAGTCAGTCGGTACATGTGGTATGTACTTTTGTTGAGCCATTTCCGGTGAAAAATGAACAAGAGAAGAAATATTAGTAGAGAGAGAGAAAGAGGAGAAACAAGAAACAAAGAGGAGAAACAAGAAACAAAGAGAGAAAAGAAAAAGAGAGAAATAAAGAGAGAACGAAAGAAACACAAGTACCGGTAATTACCCAAGCAAACACAGTGTCTAATGGCTCTGTGCCCGCAGCTCTTCTTCATCATATAGCGGTAGCTCTTCATTGGCAATATGTCCCTCCGCTGCACGTGGCGACAACTGTTGCAACTTGTGCTGGACACATGCGGACGGATGCATTGACATCAATGAGACACAAAAATGTAGCGTGTGTCCCATTGTCATATCCCACAAGCAACACTGTAGTCTTATCACTTACAGAGCAACATATCTATACAATCAGAAATTTTACTGCCAGGAAATACTAAGAAAGCAAGCATCTCCCCTAGATCCCGTATGTCTGTTGTCTTACCATCAGCTGATTAGCAGATGTGGAGGTATCGTGTCACACCATGTGGATCATCATCTCTCTAACTTTTCTCGCAGCCAGTCTTACTGCTAATCTCCTAGAGTTTCTTGCGTTTGTGATCATCCGACCGTTTTCTGTCTCCTTCTTTCGCAGAGTGAACGCCTATCTTTGCTATCTGCATTGGAGTAGTGAGCGCATATGCATGTTAATAGAGACGCGATTCTTGCAGACCACTTGCTTGTGCTTTCAGTAATCCCGTGGACTCTTAATAATTGGTGTAATCTGGAGCTCAGGATTTTTGGCGTTGCGGAAGATATTGAGAACATCAGACAGGCAAACACGTTCACAGTAATAAATCACCGAGGAGACCTTGACTGGATGGTAGGATATTGTGTTTGTGACCGCATCAAAACATTGCAGGTAAACTCTGATTTATGAGTTCACATAGCAGTTGTCCTAACTGAAGTTTAATTGCATGGGGCTCGATCACAAATAGGCAAGTATATATGTCCATGCAGCAAGGCACATGCAGCTCAGTGATGTACTGCATGCATATTGATAATAGATTAATTAATTAATTGCTTGAATTACTAATTGTTTAAACCAAGGTAATTTACTGTTGCTGTTGTGTGTGTGTGTATGTGTGTGTGTGTGTGTGTGTGTGTGTGTGTGTGTGTGTGTGCGCACGCACGGTGTGTGTGTGTGTGTGTGTGTGTGTGCGCACGCAGTGTGTGTGTGTGTGTGTGTGTGTGTGTGTGTGTGTGTGTGTGTGTGTGTGTGTGTGCGCGTGGTGTGTGTGTGTGTGTGTGTGTGTGTGTGTGTGTGTGTGTGTGTGTGTGTGTGTGTGTGTGTGTGTGTGTGTGTGTGTGTATCCTTGCCTTCACTTAAGTTATCAGTACTTTTCACGCCCACAATTAAGATACACAATATTCAAAATGGCTGTGGGTAAACACTGGGAAGGAAGCTACCTCAAGTTGAGCCTATCTGGTACTCACAGAAGTGTGTAAAACAACTAACCAGCACCAGATACCCTTTGCTATACAGTAGAGCATGTACGTACTATCCAAATTTCATGTAGCACTTCAATCAACACTGTGGATGCACACCATAGATGTAACTATTGATTAAGTTAGTATGTTGTAAGTATCTACGTTTGTAGTGGTGGTTACATTTGACAACTGGTTTTGTACTCTTTGTATTCAACATGTATTCTCTATTAGGCAGTAAAATCTGTGATGAAAAGCTTTGTCAAATATCTGCCTACACTTGGCTGGAGCTTCTGGTTCTCTGATTATGTGTTTTTGAAAAGAAGCTTTGCACAGGACAAGCACTGTTTACAAGCTGCCACTAAACAATGGGTATCATATGACTTTCCTTGGATGGTCAGGCTATTGTCTGCACTTTTATTTAAGTGGTTTGGTTTGATAAATATCTCATCATTTGTAGGTTATTTTGTTTGCCGAAGGTACTCGGTTCACCGAGGAGAAGCATCAGAAAAGCTTAGAATATGCAAGCAAAATGGGATTGCCCAAATTGAAATATCACCTGATGCCTCGAACAAAGGGATTCAACTTGATTATGAAAGAAATCAAAAATCATGGTAAGGTAATTCATTTATTGCCCATTTTGGAGATGTCAGACATGCATGAGCTGTGCATATGCATGTGTGTGCATGCGCGTGTGCACATAAAATTGTAATCATATTTGTGTGCAGTGTTGTACCAAATTAGGGCCTTTACGCCTGCTGTATTATTGAATAAAGACATGCTTTGCTTCTGATATCTCTCATTGTCAAAACAAGAAATACAAATGTGAAAACTGAGTCAAACAGATGACAAGACATAGTGATTAAGTCCTTAGTATGTCCCAAATGCTTTCACACATTATTATGGTCAGTTGTGTTTCTTTCTGACCAGCAAGACTACCTTGATGAATGTATGGAGTGAGCTGTTTCATTCGTTTTAGTTACTGCTGTGTGTGATGCCACAGTGACATACCCACGTGGTGTTCCTTCGATATCAAACTTCATTCGGGGAGAAAAAGTGTATGCTGATGTTAACATGAGGTGAGAATCATATGAACTCGTGGTCTAATCTATAATGTATGCACTTATGTAGGATGATTCCAATCAGCGAGGTACCTGTGGAGTCCGAAGAGGAATTAAGTTCATGGCTGATTAATCTATACAAGGAAAAGGTATCATTTAATTAAATTATAATTTTAATTACATTGGATTGGTGTAGAATAAGTTCTTCATTAGGATGACCTTGTTGACTATCATCACAATCATGGACGGTTTCCAGCTAGTATTGTTGACTTTCCCCCTCGATTTATGTCGACTGTCGTCATGACTGTATGGATTGTACTGCTGGTGGTTCCTTTTGCATTTTATGTGTATACTGTTGTGATTGCTGGAGCATACTGGACATTGGCAATACTAGCGATAATTATACTTGCAGGTTGTTGAAATATTTCTAATTTTTTGCTAATATACTGATATGGTAGTTGTCTTTTGATCCAAATTCCTAGCTCAGCTTGGTATGCGTCTCTTGATGACGGTGAGCGAGGTGCCTAGAGTTGCAGAAGTGAGAAAGAAAGGACAGTGACTACTGATGATGCAGAGACGTTTCTCAGACGTGGACAGCAAGTGATTGATTAACAAAATCAAAGCTTTATTTGATCAATACCCACAAAAGTTCCATGATATTGCATGCCAGAGCACAAGTTTTGGGTAAATATTTTCCCAAATTTGAGTTATGATGATGATGATGATGATGTCATAAATGTGCACTGTATGCACACTGATAAATGTCACCATTGTGTAATAAAAATTATTGGATTGAGTAGCCAAGACACAGTACTATGTAGGTAAATATCAATTGACCAGTACAGCTACTGGAGACTGTACAGACGCTCAAAGATTCACCAACTATGAAGCCAATAGAATAGAATAATACAAAGACTGAAAAGATAGGCATAAGCACTTTCATCACATGTTGCAGTAATAGAATTCACGTGGCCAAACAAAAACAAGATTTCCAAGACTATGGCGGCCAAAATTGTATAAATTCAACATATTGGGGTAATAAAGATGAGATTCACAGCTGATAGACTCTTTGTGTAAGGACTCGACTTAGTCACTGAGTAGAGTCCAAACAAGTTTTATTATTTAGTGATACAACATTACTGTATAGCTTGAGTTGTACGATGTAAAGAAGTTTTACTTGGATAGTCATGCTGTGGTGTAATAGGGTAATTTATGGCACCTGCTCATGATTAATTTCTATAAAATGTCTCAAGTACAAACTGATTTGGTAAGCCATAGTGGTTTTGTTGGTGATAGATGCTCTAACGACTTCATTTCCTTCTCCCAATCAAATTGAAAGTTTTCTTTCTATATCTGGTTGCATAAAAAAGGGCTTTCTGAGCATATAAGTTCCTATACTTGTACAAGTATTAAAACATTTTGAGAAAATGATGCAGATGGGTATGTAGGAGTGGGTATGTACTTATTCATGCTCATCTCCTACCTACCTACTGGTACATCGCAATCACATCCATAAATACACAGCCAGAGTACTGTCACACATGACTGCTGCGTAAATGTAAAGATGAGATGCACGCAACTGCTGCAAGCGATTTAGGTAAAAAGATTGTGATGTAGGAGATGACCATGAATAAGTACATACCCATCCCTACATACCCATCATTTTCTCAAAATGATTTTATTCCTGTTTCATTTATTTTTTAGTTATGTAGGTAGATGAGGTGTTTGTTTGTCTCGCTCCAATCTATAGAAGTTCCATAATGGTAATGCATGTGCATTGGTGTTTTTGATCTCGTCGTCGTAGCTGCTTCGAATGAGGCGCTAGCCTGGCTGACAAAAGTGAATGTGAAATAATAAACTCGGGTTTTTACATGCTAATACATGGCTTCTGAGGCACTTACTGTCAGCGCTGGTAGTCTGGCTACCATTCCGAACGTTTGAAGTCGAACGCTAGGTGGCTCTGAGATCTCTGGAATGAGTGCTGAGAGATTTGGTTTGGATGTGTTTGGATACATTTGTATGGGGCACCATTTTAGATAATTAGCATCCCTACATAGGGAGTCCTACCACACTTTCTAATACTGTCTCAAAATGGAAAGACAGAAACATCAGCAAATATTATTGTGGAAACAGACCTTTCGATTGATTCTATTCCTAGCAGCTCAACTGTCAGAAATAGTAGATTCCATGTCCTTGATGTGCGTATAATTAAAGCACTACTGTATGATTGCCATGGCCATGGAGCACAGACAAACAAAGTACCAAGTGCATGCACTTTGTTTGCCCCCTATTGAATGGATACACAAGACTTCTACAACTTGTCCAATAGACGTATGAGTATATGGTAAATTAGTGCATGTAATGAAATCTATAAAGTGGTACATGCACTTTAGAAGGGGTACTTCAAATGCCTCCCTGCATCTCAAATCTACTATGCAGGACACTTCAACGAGACAAATGATGTGCATGTAGGAGACTTCTGGAACTAGGTTTGTTACCATTCCTGTCACTAGGCTGAAGGGCATTACGAAAATAACCAATATTTAGTAAGTGCTAATAATAGCGAACAAACAAATTCCATTTTCTATGCAAACATCATTGGATTGCTTTAGTCATGAATCCACCAGGAAATACATTTACCAGGAAATACATACACAGGAAATACATTTACCAGGAAATACATACACAGGAAATACAGGAAGACATTTTGTTGTTGGGAACTACCCCATGGACATTTACAAACAAGAACATGAGATCGTCTTCTAGCTGCTCTGGGCAAACCATGTGTACAGTAAATAGCTAGACCATCGAATTTGAATGTACTCAACACACACACACACACACACACACACACACACACACACACACACACACACACACACCACCACCACCACCACCACCACCACCACCACCACCACCACACCACACCACACACTATTACTACCCTCTCTGCACCACGTGCACCAAGATTCACTAGCAAAGCATGAAAAATCCCAGTATGGCTTATGCAAGGATTCTACACAGCAAAAAAGCACAGATGTGTTGATATGTATCCACTTATAATTACTTACTTGCTACTAGACTGTCACCTGTTCGTGACACAACAGACTACAAAATACAATTGCTAGTGACCACTACAAGCAAGTTGCAGGTACATTATCACAAACTGTTCTCGGATTTGTAATGTGGCTGTATTCATAACGTAAAAACTAAAAATGCATTAATGATTCTGTAATAATGGCACCTGAATAAAGTATATCTTATTCACTGTAGTGTACGCCAATAGTGCAGTTTGCATCAAAGCAATTCACCATTTTTGATACTGTAAATTTGGAGTATTACCACTGTATACATAAATAATTAGCTAATGTAGTGATACAACTACAAAAATTTAAAGAAAAACAGCAATATGTCAGGAAGTCCTCTAGGCAAATAGATTTAAATCTATAACAATAATCTCAAACTGTGGTTTTGTTATCAACCTCGTCAGCAGCTCGACCTACTAGATAATACTTTCTAGTGTATGAAACCACCACATTGTTCTGCCTGACTGCATAGACTTCGATTTTGTTACATGATATCCTCATACACAGAATACTCACAAATCTGAAACAAATCACTATGTATCAAAAATGAACGCTGTGTAGTGTAAGCTAGTTAATTAACTGCTGAGGCTTTATAGCACTTTAGTTCTTCTTCATATTCTAGTTAACAATCAACTGCTGATACGAGAACACATTTTCAAGACTAAATAAACCAAAGTGCGCATGCGCTAGGGTTACAGTAACACCCTTGATAGGACAGATGTAGGCGTGTCTACAGATGTAGGCGTGTCGTGGTTGATTGATGAATGCGGATTTACAACAATTCTCCGGTGGACAAAAAGTTTCTGTCAAAACGAGTCCGTCAAGACAAATTTGACTTGCCAAAAGCGGTCCGACCTGGCCAAAATTGGTCCTGTACATATACGCATAAAAATGTACGTATACGCTTCAGTATGTACCTTCTTTTCCTCTCGATCCTCTCGAAATCTTTTCGTAATAGAGCTCTCCGTCTCTAGACTCGTGACCAGTCTCACTTCGCTTTCGTAATTCCCGGATGTTGAATCCTCAGAGTATGCAGTGTACTTCCGAGATGAACTGTGTAGCTAGTTGTTCTGCCGGATTGTTCTCTTCTGATTGGCGGTAAGCCCTGAACAGTCGGTCTCCTCCACCAACTACTTGTACATCGTCTAGGGAAAGGCCGCTATCGCTATCGCTTACATACCTTTAGAAAATCTATAACGCCGGCCGCGGCTGGCTAGCGGTGAACAACTCACACACATGCGCGCAGATTTACCCTTTACACTTAGTACAGCAAATTAATCTAATTACCATACAATAAAGTATTAGTAATATCAACAGTTGTGCAACCATTTGACTCTGTGTCAAATACAGAGCAGAGTATACTGCATAATTTTACTGCCGAATGATACTAAAAATTTGCAATAATGCAAATCATCTTCCCCAGGTCCCGTATGTTCGTCTAAATTTGTACACCAGCTGATGCGAGATATCGCGTCACCACGCCATGTGGATCGTCTTCTCTCTAACTTTTCTCGCAGCCAGCCTTACTGCTAATCTTCTGGAGTTGCTTGCGTTTGTGATTATCCGACCGTTTTCTGTCTCCCTCTTTCGCAGAGTGAACGCCTGTCTTTGCTATCTGCATTGGAGTCGTAAGCGCATGCTGTTATACTAATACAGACGGAAGTCTTGCAGACCACTCGCTTGTGCTTTCAGTAATCCCGTGGGCTCTTGATAACTGGTGTAATGTGGAGCTCAGGATGTTTGGCATTGCGGAAGATATTGAGGACATCAGAAAGACGAACATGATCACAGTAATGAATCACCGAGGAGACGTTGACTGGATGGTAGGATATAGTGTCGGTGACCGCATCAAAATATTGCAGGTAAACGTTGATGGAGATGGTTGCTATGAGCAACTATGAGTTATGCATGAGTACACAGCAATTAGTTGTAGGTATACTGTCCTGATTGAAGTTTGTAAGAGACATAATTGATTAAACCTCAATATATTGGGGATCACCAATAGGCAAGTATGCATGTCCGTGCAGCAAGGCACATGTTTATATTGACTAGATTAATTAATTACTTGAATTAATAATTGTTAAAACCAAGTTTACTGTGAGGTGTGCTGTGTAAGGTGTGTGTGTGTGTGTGTGTGTGTGTGTGTGTGTGTGTGTGTGTGTGTGTGTGTGTCTGTGTGTGTGTGTGTGTGTGTGTGTGTGTGTGTGTGTGTGTGATAGCTCAGTTGGTTAGAGAGTCATTTTACGGAGTGTTTACATCCGGGACCTTGAAGGGTCACAAGTTCAAGTCACAGTGATGGCAAGCTATGGCATAATTTCCTTAAGCAAGAAACTATCACACATTTGCTTCTCTCGACTCATGAGTATAAATGAGTACCTGGTCATTGACTGGGGTCCTAAACGGCCATCTGCTATGACGTGACATCAGCCACTGGGGTCCTGGTGAGACTTCGGGTGCTCACAGTACAATTGGCTTCACAAGTCAGTGCTCCTACGAGTGCCTGGCCCGGCTCCAGGAGTTTGCTAGCGCAGGCCCAGAGTTCCTTGAGTAGCGCACAGGGCCCAGCTTAATAGCTGGGGGGCGTGACCTCTGAGAGGCAGCTCCTGACGTTTAGGATTTAGGATTTTTAGGTGTGTGTGTGTGTGTGTGTGTGTGTGTGTGTGTGTGTGTGTGTGTGTGTGTGTGTGTGTGTGTGTGTGTGTGTGTGTATGCATGGGTGTGTGAGTTATCAAGTATGGGCCGGATCCTTACCTTCATCTGAGTTCTCAGTACTTCTCACGAACCGGTACGTAAGCCCAGCAAGATACACCTATATTTGAAGTGGCCGTCAGGAAAGTGACATGCACTTAGAAGCTACCCCAAGTTGAGCTTATCTGGTAGTAGCTTACCATCCCGTTCTGTGCTCGTGCAGATTAGATGTACTTGTTGGGAAATTAATTTGTTGTTGTATTCATTCATAAAGTATATCTCATTGGAATTAGCAGCCACAGACAGAATTCTCATAAAGTTAATTGATTTAACGTTGTATAAAAATTTATGTTGCATGAGTATCCCCTTCTGACAATTTATCATTATTAAATATCTCGTTCAGATCCTTTTTTACTCCATTCTGGAAATTTTAATTATTTAGCAGGCCGGACAGAATTCTCATGAAGAATTTCGTTCAGAATTATATATCCCGTTCAATGATATGAGAAATCAGCAAGGATCGAGTATCCCAATGTATGCAAATTTATTTGTTGTGGTGTGAGTATCCCGTTCTAATTTATCATGAAGTGTATCTGTAACTGAATGTCTCAGGGCCGTTTCAAAGAATCTCGTTGATTGGATTATTGAAGACAAAGACAATGTAACTGAGTGTCCTGTTTCAAAGAATCTCATTGATTGGATGCGGGGAACAGGTGTATCAAACCTGACATCTACTCGACATGAATCCAGTTAGGAAAATATATGTACAAGCAGCAGGAACTTGGAAGTCACGTGCAGTTACATACTCACCCAGATAATCCGTTCTCATATATATATATATATATATATATATATATATATATATATATATATATATATATATATATATATATATTTTCTCTGAAAAAGAAATAGATGAAGGGCTTGTATAAAATGTAACAGAAACAAGATGTGTAAATATTATGAACCAAAAGCCAGACACCATTAGTGAATCCTTCCAGCTCCCAAAATGTAAAATGTAGGGAATGTGGGTGTTGGAAAGATTCACTAATAGTGTCTGGCTTTTGGTTCATATTATTTACAGATCTTGTTTCTGTTACTTTTATACAATCCCTACATCTATTTCTTTTTTTAGAGAAAAAGTTTTTATAATTCTAGTTTGGTAAGTTTTTAGGAGCGCAAAAGCGCAACATATACCTAGGGTGTACATGTCTTCTTTAGGGCCTGTAAGACTTTTATAAACATGTCTAAGATTTAGCACGTTTTCATTAGCGTTAAGTTCATTAAAACCTGTTTCTAGGTAACAGCTTTCGTTAGACATGATGCAGAGGTAGTTTACTCAAGTGGTCTAGAGGTCTATGGGGTATACAGTACCATGATATCCTAGCGCACATTGCACGAATATAAATTCTAATTTTTAGTGCCTTTGCATTGTTCTTTCTTCTGTGCGTGTATAATTGAATATGCAGCGGCAGTTGGAATAGAACTTGACTTAGTAGTCAAAGTCAAAGATTATCACATATGGGATATGCATTGCAAATGTTGGGTTCCCGTATAAATTGCTATGTGAACGTAATTATTTGTCAATGTTGCTCCTGTGTACGACGCAGATCGCAAACAATTTTAGACTAGGCCGGACAATGGCAACATGATTGAATTACACAGTTTTGGTGATAACTCTTTCATAAATGCGTTTGGCCTATCTGATTGGCTCTTCGTACATTGTCTCTGGTTGCCATGGACAAAGCAATTGCAAATACTGCTCCGTGATTGGCCCGAACTGTGCAATAGCGTTGATGACGGTCGTTGGATTAAATCTGCTTGAAAGAAAAAAAACACAATTTTTAATTAACATTGATTTCGGTTTCTCTAGTCACCAAAAGAATAGAGTTCGGGTAATTCTAAAGCATTTTCTCAAGTTTCACAGCCGTACCTAACATCCAAAGAGATATCCGTAGAGAAGGAGAAGAAGAAGAAGAAGACGAACAAAATTGACGCATGGGCCTCTGAGGCTAGCGACTGTTTTCTAGGTTGTTAGATGATTAGTGACCAAAACAAAAGTAGGATAATTTTGAGGAAATTTTAGTCTTCATTTACTATGTTTTCTAAGTGGGCAAAAAGACAACCACGCCCTCAACGCTTCGTAACCGGGGCAATCCCTACATCCAGGGTATGGTAGTACCCTGTGATATATATATATATATATATATATATATATATATATATATATATATATATATATATATACATATATTTATACTGTGGGTAAATTGCACCGCTCTACATCCACTGCTAAATCTAATCTATTATTTAATATTCTAGCATTAAACTGCCAAAGACGAACAGATAGTTGTTCTAGCAAATTACTAAACGCTTGACTAAATGAAAGTCTAGTTTTTGTCATCGTTTTAGAGGCAATTATTCTTAGTGTAGTTAAACTAGCAGGTGTCCAAAAACCAAATGTTTCAACTATCAAAGGGTAGAAACGTCCACCTACAGCTTCCACGTCCGCCTGGTGATGAGCACGTCTGCCTGGTGATGAGCATCTTTTTCTTCCTCTCCAGCAAATGCAGCAGCTCCAGCCAAAGTTGAAGATGGTATAATGTACGAAGGCTACATGGTATTCCAAATGGAAACATCAAAATAAGCAGGCTTGCCGTTTGTGAAATTGAGATGATAGACATACCCAGGACGATTGAAAGAAGTGCTACTGCAACGCTCCTTAAGGCGTGAACCAGCATCAACAAGTAACGTGTGAGAGATGATGTCTTGAAGAGCATTATGACGTCTAGATTGTAGAGAACCATGACCACACCCAAGGAAATGATCTCCAAATGAATCAATTGTATGTCCATATAGCCTTGGGAAAATATGGAAAGATAGGAATTCCCAGCCAGAGTTTGACTGCAATTAGAAATTCATGCGAAACCATAGCAAGGCCTAACTTTGGGTTCGGAATTTCCCGCAACCAGGCTGTGGCATGAATCGATGATGCAGTGTTTAGGCGAGCATTCTCTTGAAGGCTGCAAGATTCCTTGAGATTAGCGAAGACAGAACACTCTATCTGTGACTGTCTAGACTTCTGAGACATAGATGACAAGTCTGTAGTAACCTCCTTATGAAAATCAGCAAAAAATGTTCCTAAAATGACTGTGAGCTTCATCTTCTCCAGGTATGTATCCAGAAAGTGAGGCATCAGATGTTGTTGTGGTTGTAAAGTAGGTCGTACCAAATGTCTGAACATAGTTGGAGTAACAAAATGAAATTGTCGGGTAGAATTGCAACTGGAAATGAAAGCTGCTGGTGCAGTTGCTTTTGCTTGTCTGAAACCAAAACCTCCCAAATGCATGGGTAAAATCGCCTGTTGTCATGCATGATTAGGTAAAGAATCATGAATTGATATTTCCAGAGAATGACTAAGACCTGCATCAAATGCAGTAAAACGAGATATGGTATGGTTAGGATGGACAGTTCAAAGAATGTGATTGATCTTGCACAGACCAAGACACGAGATGGAACTCAATTTGTGAAGTGTTGAGATCAGGTAAATGACTCTGCATTTGAAGAACACTGTTCACACGTTTGCTAATAAACTCATCAGATAAGTGATCAGACCCAATTATTGGAGAACCAAGAAGTTCTGCTCCACTTTCGATCAAACAGATTCGATGTATAGCAGTTGGAAATTCTGAGAACATTTGGTCACCTGTTGACCAAAATATTTCACATTTGTCTAAATTGAGCTTGAGACCAAATGAAGGGCCTTTCTTCAACATCGAGTTCAATAACTGGCAAACCGCATGACAAGAGCCAACAAGAGCTCCGTCATCAAGGTGCCATAGATTCAATTGAATACCTGAGAGAGGACCAATATCATCCAAGAGTCGCAGTATGACCAAAGGTATAACACCGTTGTACCCACTACACTATATATATATACTGGTGTCACAACTTGTCTGACTCTCACTATTTCAACCGTCCTGTTGGGCGTTGTCACTTTGAAGACATTGCTGGCGTTGCGGGGAACAGGTGTATCGAACGTGGCAGGAATTTGATTCGCCTACACGGCCAAACGAAGGGTAGGCATTTTTTCAAGACCCAGATATACACAAAAATATCTTGCTTTTTTCGACAATAAATGACATGCTCTGTGCATACCTTCCGACGTCAGGAACAGGCAGTTTAAATTCAGTGGAGATCCAATAAGCCATTACAGAGATATTCTTGCAGGAGCGAAGACGAGTTCCATTGGCAGGAAAATTGCGTCATTGCGAGAGAAGTCCAGAAGACGACAACAGCTTCACTTTCGATCTCTATGGATTCGTCATGCGCAAGCAATTATTTGGTGGTGATTAGACTCACCGTCTTGGAGATCCTCTCCTACATACAAACACACACACACACACACGCACACACACACACACACACACACACGCGCGCGCATGCATGCATGCATGCACGCACACATGCACACACACACACACACACACACGCACACACACACACACACACACACACACACACACACACACACACACACACACACACACAGCTTGCCTATATAGATAAAGATTCATAGAAGTGTGTAAAACAACCAACCAGCGTCTAATACTTTGCTATGAAGTATGTCCTATCCAAATTTAACGATTCACCTAGCTAACACTGTGGATGCACACTATTGTTTCTGTTAGTACATGTATGTACATTTGTAGTGTGGTTTCATTTGACAACATGTTATGTAGTACTCTTTGTATTCAACATGTATTCTATGCTAGGCAATAAAATCTGTGATGAAAAGCTTTGTCAAATATCTGCCTACACTTGGTTGGAGCTTCTGGTTCTCCGATTATGTGTTTGTGAAAAGAAGCTTTGAACATGACAAGCACAGTTTACAAGCAGCCACTAAACAATGGATATCATATGACTTTCCCTGGACGGTCAGCTGCACTTTTGAAGCGGTTTGGTGTGATAATTAAATATCTCGTTATTTGTAGGTTATTTTATTTGCCGAAGGTACACGGTTCACCGAGGAGAAGCATCAGAAAAGCTTAGAATACGCAAGCAAAATGGGATTGCCTGAATTGAAATATCACCTAATGCCTCGAACAAAGGGATTCAACTTGATTATGAAAGAAATCAAAAATCATGGTATATAAGGTTATTCATTTGCTGTCTGTTGTGGAGATGTCAAACATGCATCTGCATGAGGTGGACGTGTGTGTGTGTGTGTGTGTGTGTGTGTGTGTGTGTGTGTGTGTGTGTGTGTGTGTGCGCGTGCACACGTGTGTGCAGTGTTGTATGTATCAATTAAGTCCTTTATTCCTACTGTTTTTCTGAATAAAGACGTGCTTGGCCTTATTTCTCTCATCGGCTTTATACCTACATTGCAAATAACGAGACATGCAGTTGTGAACACCGAGTCATAAAGAGGATAAAACTTGGTGGCAAAATTTTTTAGTATTCTCCACATGCCTTCACACATTATTGTGGTCACTGTGACCAGCAAGACTACATTGGTGAGATGCATTGAGTGTGCTGTTTTGTTCTTTAGTTACTGCTGTGTGTGATTTGACGGTGGCATACCCACGTGGCGTTCCTTCGATATCAAACTTCATTCGAGGAGACAAAATGTATGCTGATGTTAACTTGAGGTGAGAATCATACGAACTTACTCACAGTCTACTCTATGATACGGTAATGTATGTACTAATGTAGGATAATTCCAATCAGCGAGGTACCTGTGGAGTCTGAAGAGGAATTAAGTTCATGGCTGATTAATCTATACAAGGAAAAGGTATCATTTAATTAAATCTATAATTTTTAATTACATTGGAATGGTGTAGAATAAGTTCTTCGTTAGGATGATCTTGTTGACTATCATCACAATCATGGACGGTTCCCAGCTAGTATTGTTGACTTTCCCCCTCGATTTATGTCAACTGTTGTCATGACTGTATGGATTGTACTGCTGGTGGTTCCTTTTGCATTTTATGTGTATACTGTTGTGATTGCTGGAGCATACTGGACATTGGCAATACTAGTTATAATCATACTTGCAGGTTGTTGAATATTTTTCTATTTTTGCTAATATACTGACATGATCGTTGTCTTTTGTATCCAAATTTCTAGCTCAGCTTGGTTTCCGTCTCTTGCTGACGGTGAGCGAGGTGCCTAGAGTTGCAGAAGTGAGAAAAAAAGAACATTGACTATTATAGTGATGCATGATGCAGAGACAGTTTTCAGACATGGACAGCAAGTGATTGATTAACAAATCAGAAGGTTTGTTTAATTGTTCCATGATATTGCATGCCTGAGCATAAGTTTGGGTAAATATTTTCCCAAATTTTAGTTACTTTTATTGCACATTTATCAGTGTGCATACAGTGCACACATTCATGGCATCATCATCGTAAATTAAATTTATGTATTATGTAGATAAATAATGACCAGCTACTGGTGACTGGTACAGATCTAGGCGCAAAGATTGGCCAACTATGAAGCCAATGGAATAGAATGAGAGAACGACTGAAATGATCGATAGGCATATAACTACTTTCATCACATGTTGCAGTAATAGAATTAATGTGGGCACCAAAAACAATATGACTTCTAAATACTATGGTGGGCAAAATTGAATAAATTCAACATAATTCATGACTTGGGATAAAGACGAGCTTTACAGCTGATACGGTCTTTGTTCAAAGGATTTGATTCATTCTCTGAGTAGAGTTCGAAAACAATTTCATTATTTTTCAATGCAGATCACCGACTAGCTCACACTAATGATACAATCTTACTGTGTAGCTTGAGTTGTATAAAAGTTTTGCTCAGGTAGTCATGTTGCTGTGGTGTAATAGCAACTTCTGGCACCTGCTCATGATTACTTTCAATACAACGTCTCAAGTACAAACTGATTTGGTACCTAAGTGGTAGTGGATTAGGTGGTGGTCTAGGCACTCTAAAGACTTCATTTCCTTATGAGAAATAGATTACAAATCGTATTGAAGGTTTTGTTTCTAGTGTTGGTTGCCTATGATAGTATCTAACCAGGTTTCTGAGGGTATAAAAGTTCCTACAGTTGTATTGTCTCAGAATAGCAATACAGAAACATCAGCAAATATCGTAGAAACAGCTCTTTTGATTCATTCTATTCCTAGCAGCCCAACTGTCAGAAATATAGTAGATTCCCTGTCCTTGATGTGGGTATAATTTTAAAGCACTACTGTATAATTGCCATGGCCATGGAGCACAGACAAAACAAAGTACCAAGTGCCTGCACTTTGTTGCCCCCTATTGAATGGATAACAGACACACTAGACTTCTAAAACTTGTCTAGTAGGCATATGTATGGGTTTAAGGTAAATTAAATGCATGTAATGAAATTTCTAAAGAGGTAAATGCACTTTAGAAGGGGTACTTCAAATGCCTCTCTGCATCAATCTCAAATCTACTAAGCAGGACACTTCAACTAGACAAATGATGTGGCTGTAGGAGGCTTCCCTAACTGTCCTTGTTATCATTCCTGTCACTAAGCTGGAGGGTATTAGGAAAACAACCAACAATCATTAAGTGCTAATAATAGGGAACAAAAATAAATTCTATTTCTATGCAAACATCATTGGGTTGCCGTTAGTCATGGATCCACACAGGCAAGACAATTGAAGAAGTAGAAATTTGTTGTTGCAATACCACCCCACTGAAGTTTATGTAAGACCACGGAATTCCAGATGTGCTCAACAAAATATTTAATTAAGCAATAGTGGGGTACCATATTGTATAGCAACCTATGTTTGCTATATTTCAGCACAGACATTGAAGCAGTAGAAGAAATAGTATGAAATATCTGTGTGAGTGCATTGAAATGGACTCTACTAGTATGCTATTTGTAATTCCCTCTAAACTGGCATGTTGGTATACAGTACCTGGAGGGTATAGGGCACTTGCTAGCCTAATCCCCATCAGTGATGGGCACGCCCATATATATATATATATATATATATATATATATATATATATATATATATATATATATATATATATGCGGAAATACTGGATGTGGCCACACTGTTCTCATACATCAGCAGCACTGCATGTAGAGAACTATTTTCTGTTGACTAAGATATAGTTTGTGTTCTTTTTTGTTGTTGTTGTAATATTTTCTTTCTTTCTTTCATGTTTAATTTGCACCATGTTTAAGTGTGCGACGCAGTTATAATAATACATTATTAATATACATCTCATTAATTAACGTCGACATCTAGATTTATAGGGCCTGCAGGCTTCACATACCTAATACTGTACAAAAGGTGCAGCACATACACGTACTCATATAATAAATTGGGCTCTAGAAACTTAGTCACCAGAAACTCTTTGTTGGCATTGCACAGCTTATAGCAGACTATTCCAGCAACATTTGCCTATATGTAAGTGCCTACATTTGTTTTGTTTTGATGGGCCAAACGCTTACTGGCAACTGGTAGATAATATGAAATTTTAATACCATAACACCACAGTTGCTAATTTGATGGTGCCAGACTGGCATCAACTGGAAACAACTCAACTTGAAACAGTTGGGTGGTTTCCCATCTATTTACTTTATGTTATCCACAATATGTCGATACCCCCAAAACTCATGCATTGCAGAATTAATACTCATCACAGTTCTGTTTGCTCTCATCATGAGGCAGATGATAGCTAGCGATAACCATGAGAATAGATGCAGGTGCCCTAGTAGCTCTATTTGTATGCAATATTGACTGATAAGCAATTATCCCTTATCAATAGCATTATCACGTATATTCTAGCATCTCAAGATATGACTTTATAAATATAGTATTGCATGCTATGATTGACAACTGACCCTGTTTTCCAGATATCGTTAAGCTGACCAATTGCTCTCCCATCTTCCGATTTAGCACTGCAGTTCTACAAACCTATTGCGTCGATTAATTAAATAACAAAAGCAAACAATCATACAACAACATATAATTATTTCTGTAAATATCATATGCCTCAATTAAACATTAGTGAGGACAAAAAGCTCACAAACTTGACTGGTTATCTTTCCCTCTTATTGGATTCTGTCCAAAGCACATTGTAAAAATTGTAAAATAACTACTAAGTAGGTTCAGTGTTTATTGTCGCCTCGCCACAACAAAATGGTGTCCTCTAGTTCATAAGCATGTCTACATATGACTTTTGTCTGAGACACGTCAACAGGTGTCAGATAACTGATATTACATAAGCTCATAACAGTAAATACAAATTGGTTGGTTATTTCTGCAAGCGATGCATCTCAAAATGGCAAACCAAGATGTCAGACTGAAGGGTTTGTATGTAGATGTTGATCAAATCTTGCAAATGTTCTCGTCTAACGGTTTTTGACATACAGTCTACTGCCTTGTTGTTTGACACTGATATTCACAGCTACATGATCTATCACATGTTAATCACTGCTAAAGCTGAAGCACATTGATTGAATTAAGCTAACATGCCTGCAAATTATCTTCTATTCTAGCAACCCCTCTTGGATCTCTACGCTCTATGAATAAGCAGTTGGACCATTGTGATTTGATCAGACATTCCCAATTCTAGTTTCCGACTGCAGTTCATACCATACAACATAGGCCTAGGAACCACTTTCCACTGCAGTTCATACCATACAACATAGGCTGAGGAACCACTCGGCCAAGGGCCATGACCCCCAATCAGCTGCCTATGGTCATTATGCGATTCCTAGGCCTCTGTAATACATTCTGTATTCTAAATAATTGTAAAAAATAATATATATATATACACTCATTAGAATTACTAGAATCATTTGGGTCGTTTAGATACATACTGTCCCCAGCCCAAACTAAACGGTAAAGAATAGCTGTACATGTGATACTTCTACTGCATTCCTACAAGAATGTCAAGTATCTGCCGGTATAGACATGTTTGTCATTTATAAAATGTGATAGTCCCTTTTGGCAGTAGACTGAAGTACTAGGGGTGCAGCAATATAGCTTAATCCACTTATGTGATTGCTCATTGTTTCTAAATATGGTACTAATAGAAAACGTACACACAACCTCACAACGGCTGCAATACAATGCCTTCAGGGATCTAGAACGCTAGAGAATTGTTTGAGAAGCCGTAGCCTTACTGGCCATGAATGTGTGGCTTTTGATGCTGCTAGTACTGTACGACTTCGCTCGATGTTATCTTCGAACGGCAAACTAGGATTCCAAGCAAAACAGATCGAATTTTAGGTTACAGTACTAGTGTCAGGCTTACAGTACTCGAATTACACATGTACTGGAACTAGAATAAGAAGCTACATTGTATGTGTGTGCATGACCAAGGTGCACAGAGAATTAGAACTTAGTAATTTGCACCAAAACAAAAGCACTATTACTGAAGGTACACAGTCCTGGCCTACAATAACTCTGGCTTGCTTCGTCCACTTAGGTATTATCTAATCACTGAGGTTGACATCAATGTGTTTGGCTTTAGCCTAGCAAACAAAAAACAATGTGGTCTGCGTCAAGATAAATACACTGGCCTTCAGTATATTCGCATCTTCACAGCCGGAAATGCATGGTCTCTAGCTATCTCAGAGTAATCGAATGCATAATAGCTTTATAACTTAATGTAAGCGAGAATAAACTAATTGTCTCTTCAAACGATGCGCTGCTGGAATAAATTTCAAGAAGAACTGCTTGAGTAAAATTGCCCCTTCAATATCTCAACTTCGTGTTATCGATTCATCAAACTTAGAAGCAACGAGTGTTCGTATTTATTCACTAGATCTAGTATATCTGTTGTGAATCTTCCGATGCCATTGACCATCTTGAGGTTTCCCTACTTGTTGATAATGTACTCTTGTTGCCATGTGTCATGGCATGACGATAATCAACCTCAAAACTGAGTGGCAAAGGTGGTTCAACGCCATTCGTCCACCCACCTCTTCGTGGCCAGCAGACAGCACTTCAGTTCTATTTGTTTGACTGATTTAGGCAAACCACAGGCAATTAGATGCAAAGAGACATTACATTCACTATACGTGCATGAATGCAGTACGTGCCATCTGAGATCTCACCAACTGACCAATAGTCTTACAGCGATAGTTACAACATACACTGCGCAACTGAACTTCCTCTAGCTGTTCAGTGCGTCGATTCTGTAAAGATACACGTAAGTGTGCAAAAACAGTATTAAGAGAAACAAACGAACTAGAAATTTTAGGGGTTTTTTCGAGCACACAAATTTGCGCCTGCAATATTTTGTGAGACTTCACCGTACACACCGCGAGTTTGTTCCTCAACACAGGATTCGGTTTGTTAAACTGAAAACCCTCAATTGGCATACCGAATACTTCCAAAACATGAGGAGAGACACAAATGACCGCAGGATGCTTTTGTAGAAGCCAATACACGTGGAGCTCAACGTAAACGTCACGCCCAAACGGAGGTGGGAGGACCTTTCTTATTAGAAAAACTTTCGACTTGATTACTAAATCGAATAAGACCCAGAGCACAGAGCCGTGCAGCAGAGTCGTGCAGCATGCTGCGAGCTGTCGGACGCGTTCTCGTTTTGGTGGCCGTAATACTGAGTGGAGGCTTGCTAACAGGTCGGTCAGCTTCTAGATACTGTTGTGGAACCTACTTGTTTCTGATCTCGGTGTGTATGCGATCGCCAGGTATGATGTGGTTGCCTGTAGAGAAAACTCCGGAAAGAACAAGACTTTTTCTCTACGAAAAACCTCCGCGGACATCAAGATTTGCATGGCCCGTGTGGTCGTCTGTTCAAGATGACCTCCAGAGTTTCAATAATACCCACAAGCAAACACAGGAAGTTCGAGAAAGTGACGTGACGATAGAGAAGCTAGGGAAAGTATTCGAAACACGCTGCAATAGCCTATATGCGTCCTTCAAAGGTCAACTCATTTCCACCGAGGAAGGTTATCTTCCTGACAAGTTCAGTGGTTATGAACTTGCTCTTGTTCAAGTCTTGACTAGACATGGAGACAGAGCTCCGCTCAAAGGCATTCCTCTAGCTGATCTATCTTCATTTCAATGTCCTGACGATAAGCACTATTTCGCTGATGCAGATACGGCCATGAAGACGTCCAATAAATGTTCAAGAGGGAGGTTGACTTGGAACGGCTGCAGACAGCATGAAACCCTAGGTCAGCATCTCAAATCAATTTACCATCTTGACACAAAAAGCATACGGTCACGTACTATGGTTGTGAGTACTGATTATCAGAGAACCATCCAGAGTGCTAAGTGTTTGATTGGAGGACTGCTTGGTCACCAGAACTATCGACCAATTTGGAAGCTGCCTGGGACAATGTTTCAAATGGAAAAGACTGGCTACTTACCTAATTGTCCTTCTATTGATGTGCTCTGGCAAGAAACACAAAAGAGAACAGAATTTCTCCATGCCAAACAGAAATGGTATAATATTAAAACAAAATTGAAACAATTCTTTTCTCAGATAAACAGGCGTCTACGAAGCAATCAAGGTCCAATCGAATTCTACGAAGGGCTAATCTGTAACTATTGTCAGCTCAATAGTAGTGAAAGATCAAGAATGGTAACTCCTTGTATCAAGGGTCATTGCTTGCCGCCATCTCTAGGAGAAGAAATAATCAAGACAGCTGACATATATACGAAACTTCACAATCAGGAGAAGGTGAGTCGAGCAACACCATTCGGAATGACCATGATTCCTAACTGTTTTGTGTGATTTATGCAGTCTGCTATTCTACAAATTCAGCCCTTCATATCACAAGTCGTGACCAAGTTCAGAAAGTGGATAGAAGGAGCTCGACGTGACCGAGTTGTTGTCTACTCTGGACATGACACGACTTTGGCTGCACTTCTGACTGCCCTGCATGCATTCGATGGTCATCGACCTCCATATGCATCCAGAATTGTATTTGAGTTGTGGAAGCGACCACAAGTCAAGAACGACTTCATTGTACGAACACTGTACAACGGTCAAGTGATTAACTCAGACATTATTAGTGAATGCATGAACTTTCAGCAGTTTGAAAAGAATCTACTAACAGGTACTTTGAGAAGCAAGGAGTCTCATGCTAAAGGTTGTCTTTATGGCAGCATTGAGCTACAATAACAGTTGACATTGGACATTGATAAAAAAATTGAAACTTTAGATTTATATTGTAGCTTTATGTGAATTAGAAATATTTATAGGCAATGAAACATTGAGAAATTTACAGTATGCTTTATTTAAGTAATCTCTGCGTGGTAAGCTGAAAAGAAGTATATGTAGGACTCTAGTTAACCTTGCATCGTTTTTGTATTACCACACCTAAAGCCAGCTGAACAGAAATAAAGTCTCCTTGAGCTTCAATAGCTATTGATAATTTGCCTCATGCAGGGTATTTGAAACAACTGGAAAATTGACTATAAAAACTATGGGGAAACATCCGTTAATATGAGGTAGCAAACTAGCTACCACTGCCTTTCTAATAATTGGAAGGGCGACAATATTCTCTCAGTGCCTGTTCCTGTTCTGATTTCCTACAAAGAGTAACATAACAAAACGGTCAAGCTTTCTGGCGTCTATCCGTCTTGAGCGGGCTGTTTGAAGGCCTTAGCCGAGAACCTGCTGGAGGAATACTCACCAATTGACAATTTGATTACACTAGTATACACAGCCTCGGGTGTATGCAAAACGTCTGTCAACAAGACGGTCAATTGCATTGAGGTTGCCTGCAGCGTAAAGGCTCTCCGCAAGCAGCGCCAGCAATAAAGGGTAAGTGACCTTCCATGAAACACTCTAACGAGCACCCTGCGGAAAGCATAGTAAAATAAAAACAAATTAAATGTTAATGTGTTCCTTGAATGGACAATAAGACAAAAACGTAAACCGAGATGATCCAATTACATAACAGGACGTTCAAATTGGAACTTACTGTGTGAGATGCATGGGCAGCCTACCATCATGAGACATAATTATAATACAACGTCATTTCCGATCTAGCTATTGCTTTTGTTGTTAGACATGCTGCTGAGCGATGATATAGTGTAAGAGAATTAGTAGTATAGAGATAGCTGGTCTAGATGTAGAACGAGAGATTATCACTCCGTGCTACTGTGACAACTCTAATATTCATGCACAGACATTCCAAAAACACGAGAGAATCGCAAGGACATTACGTCATTCTCTAATTTCCACATTTCTCGTCTCAGCAACTCGATTGACGGGGCATGGACATCAACAACCTATACGACCGACAGTTAGTTCATTGTAGACTCACACGCTCATTGATGAGTCCCATGAGAAAAGGCGTCCAGAATACTAGGAGGATATACATTTCAATATGACCAATGAGACTTGCACCCCTAGTCTACAAGGGCGTACCCAGCTACCCAGCCTGTGTAAATTATCTACTATTTATAAACAGTGTTGCTGGTCGAATTTGACAGCAGGGCCTTCAAGGAGCACTTTGGGGTCACAACTGTTGATACTAATATCTAGATTATTGATATTTAATGCTTTTAATATTCGCATTTAGGAGTTGCTGTAAAATACATGCAGAACAGCCAAATGCATGTATGCCTTTACAGGCTGCTGTAAACACTGGATATCTCCTGAGTGACGCATCTCCTAGCTTGGTACAAGCATGCAGACGTGGCTTTGTGCAGGCTTTTATGAGTCCGACGCCGTGCCTATAAAATTATAAAAACTCTACTCGCCCTATTCTTTCATTGAATGGCCGGATCTTTGCACTTTCCCTCGACCTCTAGCTAGCTGTACCTGCTAGATATCCTGTAGAGTACGTACTAAAGTCTCAAGCCCTCTCCTGCCGTCATGCTTCTGGCGAGAAAGGAAGCCGGAAGCACGATGGCAAGAAGGGGTCTGGCTACGCGCACTTACAATAGTATTTGGAACTACGAGGCTGGTACTAACTGGCGCTCTAGCTAGATAGTATCTCTCTGGTACACCGTCCAGTATCACTTTATTAACAGACTCTTCAATAAAATTAAAAATTAAGTAATTAAATTATATTTTTGTCCATGGGCCACAATTGGCGTGTGATTTGTTTGCTCACTGTTAGTGGGTACAGTACAAAACTTTCGACAGTCACGGTAGCAACTAAATAACTAATGTATTTTACAACTACTGGTTTACTGTGATCCTACTAAGAAGTTGCTCTCGTTTGTTTGTATAATAACAGAAAATGCCTTAGATGTATATTTTTGAATAATTGAACAATTTGCTGTCAATAATTAATTACTCGCAGTCACGCCTACTTAACGCGCGTTGGCCTGTGTACGTCTGGGTAGCCACGTGAGCACTATTAGAAAACGGTACCACACGACATAGTGTACCGTACCTCCGAGAAACTGTTCTTGCATTACCTACTTTTTTAGTACAAATGTCCTATAGCTAGAAAAATGTCTATAGTCTGTGTTCTAAAATCATACATTAATGCTAAACATCTATACGACGTTACTAATTTTTAAACAATTAAATTCAAAAACTTTGCTTTGGTACAATTAATTAGCACTTGATTAATTGAATTAAGTAATGTTACTAAAGCGTCTGTACATAGACGTTCTCTGTCTGTAGAGCAACTGACAGTCATGTCGACCTACACCGTGTCCGCCGGTGTCCTGTACGTCGTACGTTGTCATGCCTACGTTGCAATAGAAACTTGTTGCAATAGAAAAATTCCTTACCAGACATCTCCAGACCATCCTTTCCACAATTTCCAAATTTCGACTTGTTACAATGTGACTGGATGAGAAATCAGTTGCTCCGGTCAGACAGCCGTTGAATCTCAATAATAAACAGATGATAACCGCTTCTTCACAACTGTATAGATAATACTGTAGTAAATGTATGACCATAAAGTCAGTACTATAACAGTTGTACCCTGTTCACGCATATCACTAAATGCATGAGTCAGAAGTCCCATGCAGCCTGATGGTATAGGTAGAGTACGTATACCATGAGCTGCATGTGGGTGCTTTCGGCTATATCGAGAATCAGAAGGGAAATCTCCCTTTCAACGACTCCATGCAGACTCAAGGTTGTTTACATATAGAGTTACATGTGGATGCCACTAGCAGTGCACCTGCAAAACTCCGTTATTTTTAATATCACGTGATCAACAGTTGCACTCAAAGAGACTGGAACCCCTTTGACGGATTCGTCGGCTAACATTAATGATAAACAATAGTCGATAATTATGAAGTCACCAATGTCTTGATGCATGCCGTGTCTATACACGCAGTATGTACAAAGGTAGTGTACACATGAATTTGCAATCCTGCAGTGCACAGTTTCGCAAATCAAAGATATTTCGATAGCTCCGTCCATATGGCGGGACCATGCAAACTTGACGGGACTGGACTCGACGTGCGGTAGTTACAAACGCGTTTTGTTATCCGTTAACTAATCGCTAATTGCGTAATTTTAGTTTTAGTCTAAAACTGTATTAGAAATGTTTTGGCCATACTGTACAATATCGAGTTTCAATGGCCTGGTCTTGAATAAAAAACAACGTGTCCGAGTTCCGCGTGTCCCATGCTGACCATACATGCATGTATGTGGAACAACACAACCCACTAACTTCTGCTTTTCTGGCAAAAGCTACGGAAAACTGCGTACGCCTAGCACTACACAAGCCCAGTCCTGTTTGAAGTATCATTAGTTAATCGTTCGAGACGCTTATATCTGAGGCGTGAAACTTTAGAGTCCAGTAACGCAGGCCGGTCATTCTAATGCTAGCAGAGATGCCAGTATAAACGAAAACTGAACACAGGCAAGTTTGGAGTTGTTTTTCTCGGAGTTGTTTTTCTCGGACTTGCATAAAGCGGCCTAGGCAGCACTCGTTGACTGAATGTTTTGAGGCGCAACGGTCAGAGTAGTTTTTCTTACATTAAAGGTCAGGCCAGAAACTGTGACGCGTGCTCCAATCAAAGAATCGAAGAGGGCACATGCACGCGTGCTTCCAATTCATCCGTCTATAGATCCGCCACTGTACACCTCAGCAAGCGACATGACGATGATTTTATCGAGGCAGACAAACAACGGGCATCCAGTTGCCGTTATTAGTGCAATTTTAAAATATTCAATCATTATAATCTTTTAGTCGCGTGTCTAATGTCTCGTGCTAACTGAAGGGTGTCAGTTCTAGCATCCAAAGTTAACCATTGTTGGAACAGGTAGACGACAGCGATCTTACTATATTAACGCAGTAAAATCAAGAACGTTACCACAATTCAGTATAAAGTCTTAATTTCATTGCAAGAACTTTCAAGAGCTTCACATCTTCCCTATCGACAGCGACTGAATCGTTGATGTAAGCATCACCCTGGCCTATGATGCTGGTTAATTGGCCGGTATTCAATTTCATTAATTATTGCCTACTGTAAGCCCGTGTTTTTGCATGTTTTAGCTGCCGACATTATTGATACTAACCATTAACTTCGATGAAGCATACACGTGTACGGTATAGTTAGACGGTATGTGCATGCAGATTTCATCAGTGCAATTATCCTGCGAAAAGACCTACGCAACGATTCTCTAACGTAGACTACTGCATATGCATGTTCATATTACTCTAGGCTCTATATAGGTAGATATCTCTACCATATGCATCTTACCATTAGGTAGACACTAGAAAGATAGATTACTGTTTGCATAGTGGACATTTTATAAACATGAAATTGAAGCGCTTAGGTTAGTCCACCTATTCGGCTGTCCCGTTCAGTCACGTAAACAAAAGAAAACATCCAGCACGGCCACACTGCTACCACTACGTCGATTGGTAATAGATCATCAATAAGTATACAGTCTATATATCACTATTTTCCGCCTCAAGGTAGACACGTGCAATACTACGCTCAACAAGTGCACTTTTGCTCTGATCGGTATAGGTCGTGGAAAATTGAAAACAACAGAATTGCTAGTAATCCGTTGTGAAGCAAATCCAATTCGAAACGTCGCGCCATTTTGCAATTCTACTACTTACGTCCTGAAATTGCACGATAACAGAATTTTGACTGGCACTAATAACATCCTACAGCCACCACTGTTAATAAAATACAATAAAACTTGCCTACCTTTGAAGAGAAGCTCGATTAGCCCTAATTTCGTCATCCAATGTTTGTCGAGGCAGTGCATAAGTGTTTCAGATCCTGAGCGTGCATGCTCTGAAAGTAAACACTATTATCATACAGGAAATTGGCCATCATAAACCCTAAAACCCGCAGATCTGATTAAACAATTAGATCTAACAAGATATTACAAGCTCACAAGAGCCTCGACCAACGATGCTCGCCAAGGTTCGACTCTCGCTCGTCTTTCTTACTGTCATAACTCTCTGTTGTGTTCTTCTTACCGGTCAGTTCGACTCTAATGCATCTCAAACACATTAGTAAATCGTTCTCTGTGGCTACGTGCTAGGTAGGTGGCTTCCCGACATTAAAAGTGCAGACGCACGACGGAGAAGACTTGCTATTCATGTTCCAGAAGCAGATAGTTTGGACAACGTGCTCTGGCTCGACATGAAAAGAGACCGGTCAAATTTGACTGCACCAAGGAGAGACGAGATGACCAGTCTGAGACCCAGTCAAAAGACTGCAACACGTGTCGAATGGAAGCAGCTACAGCAGTTGCTTGAAGCACGTTGTAACACGCCTGCACCTCAGTTACTCTCTAACAATGAAGGTCTACTGTTTAAAAAGGGCTACGAGCTAGCAGTCGTTCAAGTGCTAACTCGACACGGGGACCGAGCGCCTCTCAAAGGAATACCTCTAACAAACATCGCCTCGTTTCGCTGTCCAAATGCTGACGAATATTTCTCTAACATTGATGTGAAGTGGATGAACAAGTGTGACAGAGGACGGTTGACTTGGAAAGGCTGCAGACAGCACGAAGCCCTAGGTAGACATCTAAAAACAGTTTACCACCTTGACCCGGACGAAATTGACTCACGTATTATGGTGACTAGTACCGATTATCAACGAACCACACAGAGTGCTAAGTGTCTACTCAACGGACTATTGGGCCATGACCGGTACCCACCTATAGTGAAGTCAAGAGGCACACTGTTCTATAATCCAAAGTTCGGATTTGTACCTAACTGTCCGTCACTCGACATGATCTGGAAACAGATTCGATTTCAGCCGGAGTTTCTACGAGCACATACTACGTGGATAGACGCGAAAATCAAAATGCAAAACTTTCTTTCATATTCAAAGAGGAAAGTGAAAT